>NC_134485.1:181112165-181117165 GCF_040206685.1 Ascaphus truei
CACACACACACACACACAGTCAGACACACACATTCAGTCAATGACACACACACACACACACACACACACACACACACACACACACACACACACACACACACACAGTCAGTCAGTCACACACACACACACACGAAATGGAGCAGCGGGACATAGGAGGGGCGCGCGGGACAACGGAGCAGCGGAACATCGGAGGGGCGCGCGGGACAACGGAACAGCGGGACATCGGAGGGGCGCGCGGGACAACGGAACAGTGGGACATCGGAGGGGCGCGCGGGACAACGGAACAGCGGGACATCAGAGGGGCGCGCGGGACAACGGAGCAGCGGGACGTCGGAGGGGCGCGCGGAACAACGGAGCAGCGGGACAACGGAGCAGCGGGACATCGGAGGGGCGCGCGGGACAGCGGGACATCGGAGGGGCGCGAGGGACAATGGAGCAGCGGGACATCGGAAGGGCGCGTGGGACAACGGAGCAGCAGGACATCGGAGGGGCGCGCGGGACAGCGGGACATCGGAGGGGCGCGAGGGACAATGGAGCAGCGGGACATCGGAAGGGCGCGTGGGACAACGGAGCAGCGGGACATCAGAGGCACGAGGGGGGATTCAGAGGCATGTGGGGGACATTTGAGGGGCATGTGGATGTATGGGATACAGTGAAGGTGGGTGGGCAGGCGGCTGTGGGTGGGTGTCTGTACACACACACTCAGTCACAGAGTCACACACACACTCAGTCACAGAGTCACACACACACTCAGTCACAGAGTCACACACACTCAGTCACAGAGTCACACATACTCAGTCACAGAGTCACACACTCAGTCACAGAGTCACACACACACACACTCAGTCACAGAGTCACACACACAGTCAGTCACACACACAGTCAGTCACACACACACACACACACACACACACACACACACACACACACACACACACACACACACACACACACACACTCAGTCAGTCAGTCAGTCAGACACACACACAGTCAGTCATACACACACACTCAGTCACACACACACACACACACACACACACACACACACACACACACACACACACACACACACACACACACACACACACACACACACACACACACACACACTCAGTCAGACACACACAGTCAGTCACACACACTCAGTCAGTCACACACACACACACACACACACAGTCAGTCAGTCACACACACACACTCAAGAAATGGAGCAGCAGGACATAGGAGGGGCGCGCGGGACAACGGAGCAGCGGGACATCGGAGGGGCGCGCGGGACAACGGAGCAGCGGGACATCGGAGGGTCGCGCGGGACAAGGAAGCAGTGGGACATCGCAGGGGCACGCGGGACAACGGAGCAGCGGGACATCGGAGGGGCGCGCGGGACAACGGAGCACCGGGACATCGGAGGGGCACGCGGGACAACGAAGCAGTGGGACATGGGAGGGGCGCGCGGGACAACGAAGCAGTGGGACATGAGAGGGGCGCGCGGGACAACGGAGCAGCGGGACATCAGAGGCACGAAGGGGGGATTCAGAGGCATGTGGGGGACATTTGAGGGGCATGTGGGAGTATGGGATACGGTGAAGGTGGGTGGGCAGGCGGCTGTGGGTGGGTGTCTGTACACACACACTCAGTCACAGAGTCACACACACACTCAGTCACAGAGTCACACACACACTCAGTCACAGAGTAACACACACACTCAGTCACAGAGTCACACACTCAGTCACAGAGTCACACACACACAAACTCAGTCACAGAGTCACACACACAGAGTCAAACACACACTCAGTCACAGAGGCACACACACACACTCAGTCACAGAGTCACACACTCAGTCACAGAGTAACACACACACACACACACACACACACACACACACACACACACACACACACACACACATACACACACACACACACACAGTCACAGAGTCACACACACACACACACACACACACACACACACACACACACACACACACACACACACACACACACACACACACACACACACACACACACACACACACACACACACACTCAGTCACAGAGTCACACACTCAGTCACACACACACACACACACACACACACACACACACACACACACACACACACACACACACACACACACACACACACACACACACACACACACACACACACACACACACACACAGAGTCAGTCAGACACACACAGAGTCACTCATACACACACACTCAGTCACACACACACAGTCAGACACACACATTCAGTCAATGACACACACACACACACACACACACACACACACAGTCAGTCAGTGACACACACACACACACGAAATGGAGCAGCGGGACATAGGAGGGGCGCGCGGGACAACGGAGCAGCGGAACATCGGAGGGGCGCGCGGGACAACGGAACAGCGGGACATCGGAGGGGCGCGCGGGACAACGGAGCAGCGGGACAACGGAGCAGCGGGACATCGGAGGGGCGCGCGGGACAGCGGGACATCGGAGGGGCGCGAGGGACAACGGAGCAGCGGGACATCGGAAGGGCGCGTGGGACAACGGAGCAGCGGGACTTCGGAGGGGTGCGCGGGACAACGGAGCAGCGGCACATCAGAGGCACGAGGGGGGGATTCAGAGGCATGTGGGGGACATTTGAGGGGCATGTGGATGTATGGGATACAGTGAAGGTGGGTGGGCAGGCGGCTGTGGGTGGGTGTCTGTACATACACACTCAGTCACAGAGTCACACACACACTCAGTCACAGAGTCACACACACACTCAGTCACAGAGTAACACACACACTCAGTCACAGAGTCACACACTCAGTCACAGAGTCACACACACACACACTCAGTCACAGAGTCACACACACAGAGTCAAACACACACTCAGTCACAGAGGCACACACACACACTCAGTCACAGAGTCACACACTCAGTCACAGAGTAACACACACACACACACACACACACACACACACACACACACACACACACACACACACACACACACACACACACACACACACAGTCACAGAGTCACACACACACACACACACACACACACACACACACACACACACACACACACACACACACACACACACACACACACACACACACACACACACACACACACACACTCAGTCACAGAGTCACACACACACACACACACACACACACACACACACACACACACACACACACACACACACACACACACACACACACACACACACACACACACACACACACACACACACTCAGTCACAGAGTCACACATACACACACACACACACACACACACACACAGTCAGTCACACAAACACACACACACACTCAGTCAGTCAGTCAGACACACACACAGTCAGTCATACACACACACAAACACACACACACACACACACTCAGTCACAGAGTCACACACACAGTCACACACACATACACACACACACACACACACACACACACACACGCACACACGCACACACACACACACACACACTCAGTCAGTCAGACACACACACATTCAGTCATACACACACACTCAGTCATACTCACACAAACACACACACACACACTCAGTCAGTCAGTCAGACACACACACAGTCAGTCATACACACACACAAACACACACACACTCACTCAGTCAGACACACTCAGTCACACAGTCACACACACAGTCAGTCACACACACACACACACACACACACACACACACACACACACACACACACACACACACACACACACACACACACACACACACACACACACACACACTCAGTCAGTCAGTCAGTCAGTCAGACACACACACAGTCAGTCATACACACACACTCAGTCACACACACACACACACACACACACACACACACACACACACACACACACACACACACACACACACACACACACACAGTCAGTCAGACACACACAGAGTCAGTCATACACACACACTCAGTCACACACACACACACACACACACACACACACACACACACACACACACACACACACACACACACACACAGTCAGACACACACATTCAGTCAATGACACACACACACACACACACACACACACACAGTCAGTCAGTCACACACACACACACGAAATGGAGCAGCGGGACATAGGAGGGGCGCGCGGGACAACGGAGCAGCGGAACATCGGAGGGGCGCGCGGGACAACAGAACAGCGGGACATCGGAGGGGCGCGCGGGACAACGGAACAGTGGGACATCGGAGGGGCGCGCGGGACAACGGAACAGCGGGACATCAGAGGGGCGCGCGGGACAACGGAGCAGCGGGACGTCGGAGGGGCGCGCGGGACAACGGAGCAGCGGGACAACGGAGCAGCGGGACATCGGAGGGGCGCGCGGGACAGTGGGACATCGGAGGGGCGCGAGGGACAACGGAGCAGCGGGACATCGGAAGGGCGCGTGGGACAACGGAGCAGCGGGACATCGGAGGGGCGCGCGGGACAACGGAGCAGCGGGACATCAGAGGCACGAGGGGGGATTCAGAAGCATGTGGGGGACATTTGAGGGGCATGTGGGAGTATGGGATACGGTGAAGGTGGGTGGGCAGGCGGCTGTGGGTGGGTGTCTGTACACACACACTCAGTCACAGAGTCACACACACACACTCAGTCACAGAGTCACACACACACTCAGTCACAGAGTCACACACACACTCAGTCACAGAGTCACACACACTCAGTCACAGAGTCACACACACTCAGTCACAGAGTCACACACTCAGTCACAGAGTCACACACACACACACTCAGTCACAGAGTCACACACACAGAGTCACACACACACTCAGTCACAGAGGCACACATTCAGTCACAGAGTCACACACACACTCAGTCACAGAGGCACACACACTCAGTCACAGAGTCACACACACACACACACACACACACACACACACACACACACACACACACACACACACACACACACACACACACACACACACACACACACACTCAGTCACAGAGTCACA
>NC_134485.1:181122165-181202165 GCF_040206685.1 Ascaphus truei
ACACACACACACACACACACACACACACACACACACACACACACACACACTCAGTCAGACACACACAGTCAGTCACACACACTCAGTCAGTCACACACACACACACACACACACACACAGTCAGTCAGTCACACACACACACTCAAGAAATGGAGCAGCAGGACATCGGAGGGCCGCGCGGGACAACGGAGCAGCGGAACATCGCAGGGCCGTGCGGGACAACGGAGCAGCGGGACATCGGAGGGGCGCGCGGGACAACGAAGCAGTGGGACATCAGAGGGGCGCGCGGGACAACGAAGCAGTGGGACAGCGGAGGGGCGCGCGTGACAACAGTCACACACACACTCAGTCAGAGTCACTCAGTCACAGGGTCACACACTCAGTCACAGAGTCACACACACACTCAGTTACAGAGGCACACACACACACTCAGTCACAGAGTCACACACTCAGTCACAGAGTCACACACACACACACACACACACACTCAGTCACAGAGTCACACACACACACACACACACTCAGTCACAGAGTCACACACACAGAGTCACACACACACTCAGTCACAGAGGCACACACACACACACACACACACACTCAGTCACAGAGTCACACACACACACACACACACACACACACACACACACACACACACACACACACACACACACACACACACACACACACAGTCACACACACACAGTCAGTCACACACACACACACAAGAAATGGAGCAGTGGGACATCAGAGGGGCGCGCGGGACAACGGAGCAGCGGGACATCGGAGGGGCGCGCGGGACAACGGAACAGCGGGACATCGGAGGGGCGCGCGGGACAAAGGAACAGCGGGACATCGGAGGGGCGCGCGGGACAACGGAACAGCGGGACATCGGAGGGGCGCGCGGGACAACGGAACAGCGGGACATCGGAGGGGCGCGCGGGACAACGGAACAGCGGGACATCGGAGGGGCGCGCGGGACAACGGAGCAGCGGGACATCGGAGGGGCGCGCGGGACAACGGAGCAGCGGGACAGCGGAGCAGCGGGACATCGGAGGGGCGCGCGGGACAACGGAACAGCGGAGGGGCGCGCGGGACAACGGAACAGCGGGACATCGGAGGGGCGCGCGGGACAGCGGGACATCGGAGGGGCGCGAGGGACAACGGAGCAGCGGGACATCGGAGGGGCGCGCGAGACAACGGAGCAGCGGGACATCGGAGGCACGAGGGGGGGATTCAGAGGCATGTGGGGGACATTTGAGGGGCATGTGGGAGTATGGGATACGGTGAAGGTGGGTGGGCAGGCGGCTGTGGGTGGGTGTCTGTACACACACACTCAGTCACAGAGTCACACACACACTCAGTCACAGAGTCACACACACACTCAGTCACAGAGTCACACACACACTCCGTCACTGAGTCACACACACACTCAGTCACAGAGTCACACACACACTCAGTCACAGAGTCACAGAGTCACACACTCAGTCACAGAGTCACACACACAGAGTCACTCACACACTCAGTCACAGAGTCACACACACACTCAGTCACAGAGGCACACACTCAGTCACAGAGTCACACACACACACACACACACACACACACACACACACACACACACACACACACACACACACACACACACACACACACACACACACACACACACACACACACAGAGTCACACAAACACACACACACACACACACACACACACACACACACACACACACACACACACACACTCAGACACAGTAAGTCACACACACACACACACACACACACACACACACACACACACACACACACACACACACACACACACACACACACTCAGTCAGAGTCACTCAGTCACAGGGTCACACACTCAGTCACAGAGTCACACACACACTCAGTCACAGAGGCACACACACACACACACTCAGTCACAGAGTCACACACTCAGTCACAGAGTCACACACACACACACACACACACACACACACACACACACACACACACACACACAGTCAGTCACACACACACACACAAGAAATGGAGCAGTGGGACATCAGAGGGGCGCGCGGGACAACGGAGCAGCGGGACATCAGAGGGGCGCGCGGGACAACGGAACAGCGGGACATCGGAGGGGCGCGCGGGACAACGGAACAGCGGGACATCGGAGGGGCGCGCGGGACAGCGGGACATCGGAGGGGCGCGCGGGATAACGGAACAGCGGGACAACGGAGGGGCGCGCGGGACAGCGGGACATCGGAGGGGCGCGCGGGATAACGGAACAGCGGGACAACGGAGCAGCGGGACATCGGAGGGGCGCGCGGGACAACGGAGCAGCGGGACAGCGGAGCAGCGGGACATCGGAGGGGCGCGCGGGACAACGGAGCAGCGGGACATCGGAGGGGCGCGCGGGACAACGGAGCAGCGGGACATCGGAGGGGCGCGCGGGACAACGGAACAGCGGGATATCAGAGGCACGAGGGGGGGATTCAGAGGCATGTGGGGGACATTTGAGGGGCATGTGGGAGTATGGGATACGGTGAAGGTGGGTGGGCAGGCGGCTGTGGGTGGGTGTCTGTACACACACACTCAGTCACAGAGTCACACACACACTCAGTCACAGAGTCACACACACACTCAGTCACAGAGTCACACACACACTCAGTCACAGAGTCACACACACACTCAGTCACAGAATCACACACACACTCAGTCACAGAAACACACACACACTCAGTCACAGAGTCACACACACACTCAGTCACAGAGTCACACACACACTCAGTCACAGAGTCACAGAGTCACACACTCAGTCACAGAGTCACACACACAGAGTCACTCACACACTCAGTCACAGAGTCACACACACACTCAGTCACAGACTCACACACACACTCCGTCACAGACTCACACACACACACTCAGTCACAGACTCACACACACACTCCGTCACAGAGTCACACACACACTCAGTCACAGAGTCACACACACACTCAGTCACAGAGTCACAGAGTCACACACTCAGTCACAGAGTCACACACACAGAGTCACTCACACACTCAGTCACAGAGTCACACACACACTCAGTCACAGACTCACACACACACTCCGTCACAGACTCACACACACACACACACTCAGTCACAGACTCACACACACACTCAGTCACAGAGGCACACACACACTCAGTCACAGAGTCACACACTCAGTCACAGAGTCACACACACACTCAGTCACAGAGGCACACACACACTCAGTCACAGAGTCACACACACACACACACACACACACACACACACACACACTCAGTCACAGAGTCACAGAGTCACACACACACACACACACACACACACACACACACACACACACACACACACACACACACACACACACACACACACACACACACACACACACTCAGTCACAGTAAGTCACACACACACACACACACACACACACACACACTCAGTCACAGTAAGTCACACACACACACACACACACACACAGTCAGTCACACACACACACAGTCAGAGACACAGACACACTCAGTCACACACTTGGTCACACACACACTCAGTCACACACACACACTCAAGAAACGGAGCAGCGGGACATCGGAGGGCCGCGCGGGACATTGGAGGCATGAGGGGGGGCATCAGAGGCATGTGGGGGGGGGGGATCAGGCATGTGGGGGGACATTTCAGGGGCATGTTGAAGCATCTGAGGGGCATGTGGGAATATGGGAGATGGTGGGTGGGCAGGTGACGGTGAAGGTGGGTGGGTGTCTGTACACACACACTCAGTCACAGAGTCACACACACACTCAGTCACAGAGTCACACACACACAGTCACAGAGTCACACACACACACAAATAATAAAAAATATTTATAATAATAAAAACCCATAACAAATCCACGTCTGTGTCTTCTTTCTTCTTTGGGGTATTTTGGGGTCTTCTTCCGTCTTCTTCCATCTTCTTACGCCACGCCCTTCTTCTCAGGAGGGGAGATGTTCCCTCCTCGGCGACTAGCTTCAAAATGAGGCGACATAGGCTTTTATAGGCCTATGACGTCACATTTTGGTCAAATGTTTCACACGGTCCTGATTGGGCAGTGAAAAACATGTGATTTGGCCGAGCAAAAAAAAAAATGATGACGTCATTTAAAGGCAATGAAAGCACAGCCAATCAGAATGGCTTTGCTTCAATTGCCTTTAAGATGACGTCATTAAAAGAAACATGGCCGGCCTCACATGGTACGGTAGCCAATCAGAGCGTGGGAAATACATCCCAACTCTGATTGGCTCTAGTACCATGTGACAGGCTTTTAAAGACGTCTACTCTGACCTGGCGTGTTCTGATCAACGCAACTTTCGTGTACGCTAAGGTTGCGTTGCTTAGGGCATCCCGCTTAAGGGCAGAATTTAACGCAAACAAAGTTGCGAACGAGCAAAGTTGGACTTAGAAAAAATTCTTGAAAAAAGTCATTTTTAGATCGCAAAGTGCCTGTTTGCGTTGCTTAGTGCATCGGGTTGAGCGCAAAAGCACGTTCTAAGAGCACTTTGCGGTCTAAAAGTGACTTAACGGAGCTTAGTGCATAGCCCCCATAGTGTGCATGCGGTTATAAACCGCACACGTTACTATACCTACCTCTGCTGTTGCTGCAACTGATTATATACCACATGTGCATTCAGATAGTGGAGTGTACACCTTAGCAGGGCTATATCAATTGTATATACCGCACCACCACATTATTTTGAGTATGGCCCTCAGCTCATTTTCTATTGGACGTGCCCAAAACTGGCTTATCGTGCGTTCAATGTTTTTTTCCCTCTGCTAGCACACTGAAACTTCCCGTACGCTGGCTGATAGAAAAAATAAGCCGCCTGTGACATTTGCATGGAGATTCTGCATAAATAGTGCTTGTGACATCACATTTAGCCTCAAAATGGTTAACAGCTACCTGATTGGCTGTTCAAACCATGTTCTGACGGTAACATTTTTTTTTTTTTTTACATGACGTCACTTAAAGGGAATGATGCCAGCAAATCAGAATGGCTGTGCTTCATTTGCCTTTAAGATGACTTCACTAAATCCAAGATGGCCGGCGTCACATGGTATTTCAGCCAATCAGAGTATGGAATGGGTTCCCACGATCTGATTGGCTGAAATACCATGTGACGCCGGCTTCGTCACGTCATCTTAAAGGCAAATGAAGAACAACCATTCTGATTGGCTGGCATCATTCCCTTTAAGTGACGTCATGTCAAAAAAAATGTTTTAAGTCGGAACATGGTTTGAACAGCCAATCAGGTGGCTGTTAACCATTTTGAGGCTAAATGTGACGTCACAAGCCCATTTAAGGCCGTGACGCCTCATTTGAGCCCAAGAAGACGACAACATCGGTTGGGATTTACCATGGGCTTTTTTGGATTGACAGATGAAGATAGAAGATAAAGAAGATCAAGAAATGGTGACAGATGAAGATAGAAGAAGGTGATTAAAGAAAGAAAAAAGAAGATTTGGGTACCTGATCCGGATATTCATGGCGGATGGCATCGGATGCTGTTGGAGGCCTTCAAGGTACGTGAGCTTCATGTTATCCCGGGAGTCGGAGGGCCACCGCTTCTAATGGTAAGTATTATATTGAATGTTTGTAAATGTCTCTTTTGACCGGTTTCTTCATTGGATATGTTTTTTGAATTTTCGGGGGGAGGCACATTGACTGATAATATATTAATCTGTACCACTTTAGGGTACAGATGAATACATTATTATGACAATATTTGGGGGGCATTTGTGGCTTGGTATTGCTGTTGTTTTTTTTTATGTCAGTTTCTTATGTGGAAGTGATTGTTTGTTTTTTTCCTGCTTAATGGTAATAAAATGTTTGCGATTGGTGTTCGTTTGTAGTTAATGTTGTATTATGTTAGCTAATGCATTTTATGGTTATTTCAGATATTGTTTGAATGTATTTCTTTGTGTAGCCCTGCTTCCTATTGAAAACAGTTCGCTACCAATGCTGTGCAACCTGTTGGCTCGCGGGGCCTAAGCCTCCGCCACGGAGAGCCTGGGGCACCTCGTGTGAATACTGATAACCTCTTACTTAGTGCAGCGCCTCCACCTGCGATGGCTCCCAGTAGAGTAGGAGTTGTGCCTCGCAGGACAATAATGTATTACTCCACACACACAGCATATAAAATAACCAATGACTTTACTAACGCAACCGCAACCTTGCATGTAATCAACAGGTGTCCCTCCCTAGAGGAGACACTATGTTACTGCGTCTCGCAGGATGCGACCCCTTCACCGTGCAGCCACACCGTGTCCAGTTCCCACACTCAATATTCACCCACCCCCAAAGTGAGGTATATGTGTGTGACTGCGCAGCCACTATCCTGATATATATGTATAGTTGTGCACTTGCTGATGTTACCTGCCGAGTGCTCCAGCGCTCGGGCCTGCCAAGGAACTTCACAAAGGATCAGACGTCGCAGGAATTCCAGGAGCACCCTCCGGGGCGATCCCACCCGGTGGGCTGCTGTGCGGCCGAGGTCTGAGCCCAAACCTCTGGGTTGATATTGCATCAGTCTCTGGGTGTATAACTCTCCCGCAGATACTAAAGGGAACTGTCTCCTATCTGAGGGCCTGTCCCTACTTCCGCTCCACTCTACGTGAACTCAGGGCCTAACTGGGCCAGGGGGATGGGGCCTAGTCAAGGGGCTGTCGGCCTCCCTACACACTGAGCGCCTTTCCCTTTCCTCCTCCCGCTCGGTTCTGCCCGGCGTGCTCCCCTGCGCAACCTCTAAACCCTTCCTCCCGTTATGCCCGCCACCCTATTGGCTCCTTGGCATCACCTGGTCTCGCTATGGCTGCTGGGATTCTAAGTCCTGTGCGCTCCACCGTATAGGAGCCGCTCCTCTTTCGCGGGCTTTGCAATCTCGTGCTGCGCATGCGCGACCTCTGCTCCCTCACCACCTCCACGGGCTCACCGCGCATGTGCGAACACCAATATGGTGGCGCCCTACTTCTCGGGTTGCCAAGGAGCCTCCGATGTACCGGAGCACTCCCTACACGCTGCAACCTTCCACCATGCGGAGATAAGGGTAACCTGGGGGACCTGGCTACATCTGTCTTTTAATGTTTACATTCATTAATGTTGTAGTAATTCATTGGTTTGATTGGTTAGTGTTACTATTCATTTTGAGTTGGTTTAGGAATTAATTGGTTTCATTGGTTAATGGTTTAATTAATTCATTGTTGATGTTGTTACTGCTTGTATTCATTGGATTAGCTGGCTACTGTTTTTATTTACTTTATTTAGGTATGCTAATGCAGTGTTTAATAATGGGCAAATAATCTATTATCCATATCTGGATAATAGTTATTTTGCACATTATTGTACTGTATGTGTTAGGGGGGTGTATTTAGTTAGAAATAATGTTTAGTATTTTTGTAGGCCCAACATTGGTACCGCTGGCCCACGGGTACCCCGGGACTCCTGCGGGGACCCCGGGACAGCCGCGGGGTCAGCCGGGGACACCCGCGCGACCCACTGCCTCCCTCGGGGACCCCGCGGGGTCAGCCGGGGACACCCGCCAGCCTGTTGTATGGGTTTTGCGCCTGCAAAAAGGTAAACAGATGAATACATTATTATGACAATATTTGGGGGCATTTGTGGCTTGGTATTGCTGTTGGTTTTTTTAATGTCACTTTCTTATGTGGATGTGATTATTTGTTTTTTTCCTGCTTAATGGTAATAAAATGTTTGCGACTAGTGTTCGTTTGTAGTTAATGTTGTATTATGTTAGCTAATGCGTTTTATGGTTATTTCAGATATTGTTTGAATGTATTTCTTTGTCTTTTAATGTTTACATTCATAAATGTTGTAGTAATTCATTGGTTTGATTGGTTAGTGTTACTATTCATTTTGAGTTGGTTCAGGAATTAATTGGTTTCATTGGTTAATGGTTTAATTAATTCATTGTTGATGTTGTTATTGCTTGTATTCATTGGATTAGCTGCCTACTGTTTTTATTTACTTTATTTAGGTATGCTAATGCAGTGTTTAATAATGGGCAAATAATCTATTATCCATATCTGGATAATAGTTATTTTGCACCTTATTGTACTGTATGTGTTAGGGGGATGTATTTAGTTAGAAATAATGTTTAGTATTTTTGTAGGCACAACATTGGTACCTCTGGCCCGCGGGTACCCCGGGACGGCCGCGGAGTCAGCCGGGGACACCCACCGGCATGTTGTATGGGTTTTGCTTCTGCAAAACGGTAAACAAAGAATTTTTTCTAAGTCCTGCTTTTTTTATCACCTGCCTTTAGCTGGTGAGCTTTATTCCGCGCAACTTTCACGTACATAGTTACATAGTTACATAGTAGATGAGGTTGAAAAAAGACTTCTGTCCATCAAGTTCAACCTATGCTAAATTTAGACAACAGATACTTTATCCTATATCTATACTTATTGATCCAGAGGAAAGCAAACAAAAAACCCCATTAAGGGGGGAAATTAATTCCTTCCTGACTCCAAGAATTGGCAATCGGATTAATCCCTGGATCAATATCCTTCCCAGGTATACTTATTTGGTATATCCCTGTATACCTTTCCCATCTAAAAATATGTCCAACCTTTTTTTGAACAAATCTATTGTATCTGCCATCACAGTCTCCATGGGTAATGATTTCCACATTTTAACTGCCCTTACTGTAAAGAACCCTTTCCTTTGTTGCTGGTGAAATTTCCTTTCCTCCAACCTTAAGGGATGGCCCCGAGTCCTTTGTACTGCCCGTGGGATGAAAAGTTCTTTTGAAAGCTATTTGTATTGTCCCTGAATATATTTGTATATAGTTATCATATCCCCTCTTAGACGCCTCTTTTCTAATGTAAATAAATCTAATTTAGCTAGCCTCTCCTCATAAGCTAGAATGTCCATCCCCTTTATTAATTTGGTGGCTCTTCTCTGCACTCTCTCTAGTTCCATAATGTATTTTCTTAGGATTGGTGCCCAAAATTGTATTCCATATTCAAGGTGTGGTCTTACTAATGCTTTGTAAAGGGGCATAATTATGTTTACTTCCCTTCCATCCATTGCCCGTTTGATGCAAGATAAGATCTTGTTTGCCTTTGCAGCTACTGCATGACATTGGGCACTATTGCTAAGCCTGTTGTCTACAAGCACTCCTAAATCCTTCTCCATCAAGGATTCCCCCAATATATCTCCATTTAATTTGTAAGTGGCCTTTTTATTCTTGTATCCCAAATGCATAACCTTACATTTATCTGTATTAAACCTCATCTGCCATTTACCTGCCCACGTTTCCTGTCTCTCCAAGTCCTTCTGAAGAGAAATTACATCCTGCTCTGATTCTATTACCTTACACAATTTAGTATCATCAGCAAAGATGGAGACTTTGCTCTCGATCCCAACCTCAAGGTCATTAATAAACAAGTTAAAAAGCAGGGGTCCCAGTACCGATCCCTGAGGTACTCCACTCACGACTTTAGCCCAACCTGAAAAAGTTCCATTTATGACAACCCTCTGTTGTCTGTCCTTTAACCAGTTTTCATCCAGGCGCATATATTATTACTGAGTCCAACTTTATTTTTTCTTTATACGTACGATAAGTTTGCGTTGCTTAGTGAATCATGCAGAAGGGCAGGATTCAGTACAAACAGCTCATCGTACGAGCAAAGTTGGACTTTGAAAAATTTCCAGGAATAATTCAGTTTTAGAGCGCAAAGTGCCTGTTTGCGCGGCTTAGTGAATAGCACTCGGCGGAACTTCACGTCCTAAGAGCACTTTGCGCTCTTAAAATGACTTATCACTGCTTAGTGCATAGCCCCTATAGCTATTAAGCTGATTGATCTCACAACCAGTTTCTTACCTGGCACCCTCCCCTCAGGGGATCATTTTTTATTCCTCTTTTAATTCACATGTACATACTTACACTTGTTTCGGCGTGACTACTTGTCAACATTAAAGTTTTGTTATTTTCTGTTTTTACACAGACTTCTCGTCTGTCATTATTGTTATACCCTCATTGGGGTAGTGGGACACTTGTTAAATCAGTGGATATTCATCCTTGCTAATATACTTGTGCACCATGAGTGCGTGCTAACAGGGATCTAGGTGACTCTGTTCACCATTTTTGTTTGTGCCTCAATTTCTCCCTACGCACCTGGAGCCTAATACTAATCTGTATGTTTGGGTATTGAGCGATAACTGTATGTTTGTATGTTTAATAGTTATTTTGCCCATTACTTTACTTTATGTGTTTTTGGTGCTACGGGGGGATGGGAGGTCATTTATTTAAAATTATTTATGTATTTGTTATTTATTTTTTTGTGGCACAGAATTGGTACTGCTGCCAAGCGGTGACCCCCAGACACCTGCGGGAACACCCGAGGGCCACCGCTGGCCTCTAGTATCATTCCTGTGCCTAAAATAATAATAGATGTAATGTATATAAGGGGGTATAGGAGTTGTTGGGGGCACAGGGGGTGGGTGTGTTGTGTATTGCGATGTTTATTGGGGGCAATTGAAACCCAATAAACATGCTAATGTTACTTAACCCCTTCATTGCCTTTGCGGTTAGCCTCTAAGGTAATGAAGTGACTGTAAGTGCATTTTTCCTGGCTCGGATGCATGCTGGGGGTCTCCGGTGCTGGTATTAATGGGTATCAGCTCCGGAGACCCCCGGCATCAATCCAAGGCAGGAAAAGGGCCTGATTTTTTCTAAGTCCCGTATAGCCGCTCAGCCCCAGCTTCTTGCCAACTTTTTTGTGGCGGGGCGTTTTGGAGAACATTTCCCCATTCTAGAGCGACGATCAGCGCCAAGATGCTGATCGGCGCTACTAGAATACAGCGACTTAGAAAACTGGCGAGGGTAGGGCTTCTCGCCAAGCGCGCGGCGAGTTTAAATTTCCGCCAAAAAAAACCGGCACATTTTCCTTATCTCGCCAGCTTTTCGGCACTTACTGAATCGCAGTAGGCATATTTGCCAAAAAACTGGCGAGATGGGGCTTATCGCCGTTTACTGCATAGGCCCCTATATCGGAAGTGATCTCTCATATAATTTGTTCCTTTATACAAAGTCTACTGTATTTACTCTCTTCTGCCTCTATGTACTGTAACCAATTGACAGATTTTTATTACTCACAATCCCGTAACCATGCAGCTTGCACCAGTTCTGAATAAGACATGGCGAATCATTCATATACAGTTTAACTGTCATGGTAAGGTATGTTTCAGGCACATGGTACTAATGCATGTTTGGCATCCTCGCAGGGAGATTCTTCTGTGTAATGACAATCAAATGTGACCAAGCTCAAACTTTAAACTCTGTTGAATTAGAAGTTGAACAAAGTAATACATTTATACACATTTATAAAATACTAGAGGAAAAAATATAATAGATTACAAAAAACATATGTAGCACCTTTTCCCCCACCCTATGTGAGATGATGTAGGTATTGGTGTATTCTGGTGCTGGTGCATACCTGTGAGGTAGAACAGAAGGCCCCTGAGATCTCTGCGGTGATATAGGGAGAAATCGGATAGGCAATCAGGGATGGTCCATTAGTCAGCGAAGCGCCTCCAGCCCAGGAGGATCCTGGTGCAGCCAGGTTGAACCTCAGAGACAACTCTTCTTGATAGTTCACACTTCAAACATCACACCATAGATGATATAACTGGGGTTTATTGGGTTCAGTACAACATACAGGCTTCTTTCCCTGAATACAGTACCCCAGGCTTGAGGCCTTGAGCACCCTTCCTCATCATAACTTACCCCCTAACAGGGCAAGGCCTCAGCTCACAGCTATCCAGGAGAGGCTCACTACTGGGTCCTCATAGGAGGGAGTGCAGCACAGAACTAACTCCCTGAAACACTTACTCTAAACTCTAGAGGGAAACCCCCTCCTTCCCAGGGGAGTGGCTTGTTAGTCAGCCTCCTAGCAGTCATAGGCCCCCCTTGTAATACAAGGCTACTCCTGAACTTTATTAAGTAACACACATATAACAAGATAACCAGGCCCTGCAGGATTTGTTCCCACCACTGCCCACTCTTTACTGGGACTTACAGTGCTAAAGGGGCCAAAGAAATAGTAGCCTAAGGAGGCTTGGCTACATCCTCCCTCTAGTTTTGAAATCCCGCATGACCCGCATGAGGGTATAACATCCACCACATATTTATACAATGAAAATAAAATGGCAGTCAACATTACAACATGGCATAACAGTACTTTAAGACCATCTGTAATAGTGAGCTGGGTCTGGCTTGAGCATAAGATTCCCTTTACTATCCGATACCGTCACTGAATAGCAGCGCTTGCGCCCAGACCCCCAATATTCTCCACTGTATCAAAGTGGACCCTGCGGCCTACCTGCCAACTTTCATTAAATAGCAGGTTCTGTCTTCCCTGTTGTGCATACTATTGTTGGCCTGCACCTTCATGTAATCTATTATGGCTGCGCACACCCACTCATCCCGGTAAACTTCAGCTGTTCGCAGTAGAGATTCAGGAAGGTAGGGATAATCATACCCTTCCAGTCTAAACTTTTGAACCAACACACTATCAGCGTGACTACTCTTGGTTAAATTATGCCCGTAGGCCTGACCTGGCAATACCCAGTAGATGGATCCTTTCCATAGAGGCTCACTAACTGATTCCTCTCCCTCTGGTTTTGAGAAAAGGCTTGCCTCCATTTTTGTACAGCGCACCCGCATAATTTCTGCCTCCTGCAGAATTTCATAGAACTGGCTCTCCTTCCACCAATGATCGGTCTGGGAACCCCTTTCCAGCACAAACTGGGTCAGTTTTAGATGCGGCACATATCCCCTAAATAGTGGGTCCCACCACGGTAGAGGTTCCGCCCCTTCAGACACTTTAACCATCACAATTGGGGTAACCGTCACACAAGAGGGGGCCACAGCCATTACCGGGGAAATAGGTAGAGGGGACCGGGCCCTGTATCGGTTGTCACAATTAACTCCTCAGGGTCTGAAGTCAGTTCCCAGGGCTCCAAGGGAGCCTGCTCAGCGTCCATACTTTGGGAACTGCGGCTCCCATACGGATTTCGGAATCGAGCAGGTGCTGAAGCATTATCCAGAAATCGGGCTGGTAGCTCTTGGACGACTGTCTAGCCATCTCTATCAGTCTTTGGAGAAACCCGTGGATATCGGGAAGTCCCCCAGAGTTCTGCAGGGTCTTAGATGTCTCCGCTCCAGGGCCCTGGAGGCGAAGGTACGGTGCGTGGCATTCAGAGCACCGGGAAGTGGATCCCAGTGCATGCCCACCCGTTCACACAATGGGCAGACCAACCGGAGTGAGTTCTCCCCATCGTGGGGCAGTAAAAGCAGCACTCCGTGGAGAACTAAGTGAGTGCCTTTTTTCTCATCCATCGTCGCAGCTATTTGGGAGGGAGCGAGTAGGAGTGCGTCTGTGCAGCAATACTACTACCTGCGACTGTGGCTAACTCCCCACATCCGCGGCTCGAAGCAGATAGATATGCCTTCAGCTCCTCCCTCTGGTAATGCAATAGTAGGGCTGTGGAGAAAAGGGTGTGACTTGGCTTTCGGGCCAATCACAGATAATTCTGCCAGAATGGCACGGCTAGGCTTTGCACCAACCCAGCAATTTGCAACAGAGTCTTGCAACTTTGCACAAGCTGCCAAGTGGTCTCCTGTTTTTGGCGGGAACCACCATTTTACATTGATAAAGCACATGATACGGGTCCCTTTTCGGGTGCTGTGTTAGCATGGCTGCAGCTGCTCAAACAGAGGTTCACTTGCATGTAGATTGAAGAGTTCCTTCTTTTCCTCCTTGCTGCAAAAGTCAGTCCTGATTCTATCTCAGCAGTGCCTCCATTTGTAGCACCTTTTCCCCCACCCTATGTGAGATTATGTAGCTACTGGTGTATTCTGGTGCTGGTGCATACCTGTTAGATTGAACAGAGATCTCTGCGGTGGTATAGGGAGACATGAGAACAGGTTATCAGGGATGGTCCAGCGGTCCAGGAGGATCCTGGTGCAGCTCAGGGGCAACTCTTCTTGATAATTAACACATCAAACATCACACCAGAGTTGATATAACTGAGATCTCTGCGGTGATATAGGGAGAAATCGGATAGGCAATCAGGGATGGTCCATTAGTCAGCGAAGCGCCTCCAGCCCAGGAGGATCCTGGTGCAGCCAGGTTGAACCTCAGAGACAACTCTTCTTGATAGTTCACACTTCAAACATCACACCATAGATGATATAACTGGGGTTTATTGGGCTAAGTACAGCATACAGGCTTCTTTTCCTGAAGGCAGTACCCCAGTCTTGAGGCCTTGAGCACCCCTCCTCAACATACCTTACCCCCTAACAGGTTAAGGCCCCAGGCCCCTCCTATCCAGGAGAGGCTTACTGCTGCGTCCTCATAGCAGGGAGTGCAGCACAGAACTAACTCCCAAAAACACTTACTCTAAACTCTAGATGGAAACCCCCTCCTTTCCAGAAGAGTGGCTTGTAAGATGGCCTCCTATAAGTCATAGCCCCCCACCCCCTTGTAATACCAGGATACTCCTGAACTTTATTAGGTAGCACACATATAACAATACAACCATGCCCACTCTTTACTGGGACTTACAGTGCTAGAGGGGCCAGATAATTAGTAGCCTAAGGAGGCTTAGCTACACATAGAAAACACAGTTCTTCATTAAAGCTACTGAAAGAGAGGGTATTTATTGCAAAGAGAATCCACATTGATCTGTATGTTGAAGTCCAATCTCAATTGCCTTGTCAAATACCAATATTATCATGTTCAATGCCAGAGATTCTAAAATGTTTAGGAGATCATTGGTGACTCATTGAAATGTTTAGCAATTTAAATTCATTAATCATTCTTCAAAATTGCATTCACATGTTCTATTGCCCTGAATTTAAATTGTCTTCTGGTTTTTCCTACATACTGTAGATCAAGTTACAAGGACATACTGCAACATAATTAAGATCTATTTATTTGCAATAAAAAGCTTTAACAGTATACTTTTTAAATTTGCATCGGGTCCATTACATATACACCACAGGGAAAATTCCCTTTAGGAATATTTTTATGATTGCCTAACCATCAAGTATCTGAAGGCGTCTTACCAAAATGACTTAAAAAGAATGTCTTTGAGATATGTAGACTGTGTACCTATCATTTGTGTATAATCACGTAAGACTGCCTTCAGATCCTAAATAACCCTGTTTATCTAATATCCTACACAAGTCATTCCAATGTGTTAAATAACCTGTGATGAATCTTATAAGACCTCATCGAAAATAGAAGATCAGAACATGAAATGTTTTGCTTGCAATTAACCTCTATTAATAGATTAATTTGATCAGCCTCTAGCTTTAAGTCGCTGTGTCATCTCTCGTAATCTTATTTCAAAAGTCTGGACATCACTACAATTTCTCTTGAATTGCAGGAATTGTCTGATTGGTGTAACTTTAATCAAAGAGGACATTTATTGACTTTTAGCATATGTAGCCCTCTTTCCCCCTTACTAAAGAGACTACCGGTACTGCCGTTACCTGTTGGCTCACAGAAGGCCGGAGCCTCTGCCACTGGGAGCCTAGGGTGCATGGATATCCATCTCGATGCAGCGCCTCCACCTGAAAGGAATCCTGACGCAGCAGGATAAGCCCCTCCCAGGAACAATATCAGTAATACACACACACACACGTCTGTATATATAATAACAACCTTTACTATACACCATCAACAGTACCCTGTACCACACAGTATAACAACCCCCAACTCAGTACACCAATGAGTTTCCCCAAAGTACATTAGGTGCTAGGCACCAATACCATGATGTCCTTTTCCGCAATGTTCAGGCCCACCCAAAAGTGTAGGAAGTAGTGCTACCCCGTGAGTTGTTGGTGCACTTTGTGAGGTACCTGCCGAGTACTCCAGTACTCAGTGCGGCCGACTTAACGATGGGGATCCGCTGATCCAGCGATGTCACCGTCCACGATGGCGTCCACCTCGGCGCTGGGTGGTCTCCGGTAGGAGGGTCCCACCTTTAAGAGTCTGTGTTTATAGGTGGTCTGATCCCAGACCAAAGGGAGAAATCACCGCGCGGCGTCTTCCTCTGTGTCCTTGACACTACCCAGTAAATGGGGAAGCGTCTCTATGTAGGGCCTTCCCTGAAGCAACAACAAGCTCACTTGAGTGGGGCATACCTGGGACCCTGGCCTAATCTGAGTGCCACTGACACTCAGACCCTACGTTCCCCTTCTCTGTTCTGGCTCCTTCTGGCGTGGTCCCACTCAGCGCGCCAAATGTATCTATCTCGCTGCCAAGATCCTAGCAACCCTATTGGCTGTGGTGCATCACCTGACTAATAGCCCCTGGAGCTGCTGGGAGCTGTAGTTCCCTTGCGGAGCCCTGGGTGTAATGTCCGCCGCTATGCTGACTCCTGCGCATGCGCGAGGTGGAACAAGATGGCCGCCACACCTGACGAAGGATTCAATTATCCGAAACACGCATTGTGTGTGCAGATACCTGGACCAGAAGTTGTGTGTCTACTCGAGGACACCATAGCTTGCGCCTGCACTGACAGTGAACAGTCCTGTAGACCGGACGCGGCGAACAGGAGCACACTGCACCGGAGAGCGGGAGGTTAACGTCGGCGTCCCTGAGCAGTTTTTTTAGCGAATTGTTGTCTAACATTCTTTGCCAAATAAACTTATTTTTATTCATCTGTGTGGCGCGGTCTTCCACAACAGGCGCCATGAGTGGTCTATCCATGATGTACAGAGGGAGAAGGAGCATGACTGACTAGCAAGAAGGAGAGAAAGAAAATAAAGATACCAATAGTACTACCCAGTACCACACAGGCCCGTGTGAGTACATATTGCGTTATACTCTTATCACTGTTTAACTGTTTTTTGTAATTTTCTTACTGAACACATCAATAGTCCGGAGTATCTCCCAGAAAACACAGAAAGTGGTAGATAAACACTGCACTCACAATTTTTTATGGTGATGGAAGATTCTGCAGGAACAAAATGTCAGCTTCCTTCA
Source organism: Ascaphus truei (assembly GCF_040206685.1). Lineage (NCBI taxonomy): Eukaryota > Metazoa > Chordata > Amphibia > Anura > Ascaphidae > Ascaphus > Ascaphus truei. The sequence goes on from NC_134485.1 coordinate 181,139,239, forward strand.
ATATTGAGTAAATTTCAGTTATTCTTAAGTTCAGCTGAGGTTTTTTTTCTGGTGAGCCTTGATATTCTATACTAAATACAAATATACACACACACATGATTATTATGCAGTGCACATAGGGACATATTTTCAAGTCAATGGGCTGCAAGTTGTCTTCCACTGCTAGAAGGTGTCATATGAAAGGACTGTTAAATAAATATAGGCCTGTACCTATTTACTGTATGTTGTAAGAGACTGCTCTGTGATGCAGATCTATTCAGGGGATGAACTGTCCATAACTGTGCAGTGGATGAACAGACCTAATAAAAGTAGTGGTTCTGTACGTGACATGTTTTACATTTATTTACCATTGGGGTTAATGGCAAATAAATGGGGTACCATTGGGGTAAAGCTATTCTAATCCATAACACAATATTTATGCTTATAAAGTAGAAAGGGTTATACAAAGTGGTCTTTAAATAGGCAGTAGAACCAATAGTTTGTGACTAGAAATACATTTTTAGTACTGATACTATTGGATAGTAAATAAAACAAGTAGTGGTCACCCCATGAACGCTCAATGATGAGAAAGGGACGGCGCTGTCATGCTGTTAACATGCTGGTGCCAGTAGGTGCAATAATAGTGGCTACATTATTATTGTTTATTTGTAAAGCACCAACATATGCCGCAGCGCGGTACAGTGGGGGAACAGAGTGACATCAATTGCATAAACAGAATGACAATCAAGCACAAACAGATACAGAAGGTAATGAGGACCCTGCTGCTGAGAGCTTTCAATCTAGAGGGAATAAGGGGTAATGTAGAAACAAAAGATAAAGTGGCGGCACATTGTGGAATTGGAGTGTGCCTCAGGCTGGGGTATGGTTCAGCCGCACCGCTGGATCTATTGAGCTTTAGTGGTGTGGATTTTAGGGGGTGTTAGATAGCATGGAGTTTGGTTCAGCCGCTCTGCTGTTACCAATATGGTTGGGAGGTGGATGTTAGGAGAATGCCAAATAGGCTTCCTTCAAAAGGTGATTTTGAGAGTTTTTAAATGTTTAAAAGCTGAACGAAGAGTCTTTTTGTACGTGGTAGGGAATTCCAGAGAGAGGGGGCAGCACCAGAGGACTCTTAGAGATGGGATGTGAAGGGACATAATAAGACAGGAGGAGAGGTGGATGTCGTGGGAAGAACATAGGGTGCGTTTAGGGATTGTTTGTGGGATGAGGGCTGAGATGTAAGGTGGGGTCAGTGTCATTGAAAGCTTTGCAAGTCAGAACTAGGGTTTAAAATGTCATTCTAGATCATATGGGAAGCCAGTGTAGGGATTTGCATAGTGGAGCAGCAGAAGGGGAGAAGTACAACTGTAAATGGCCATCTTAGCATGCACACTGTACCACACATTTTGACAAATTGTATTCTGCGAGAAACAGAATGACAGCACTCAAAAGTATGTATCCTCTATTGGACCATAATGTGAGAGGTACTGAGAAAGTTTATGATTTACCTCAACTGATTAGCTCCTTGGGGCATTGTCAGACTAGATGGGCAGATTTTTTTTTTCCCAACATGTTTTTGTATTAGTATCATTTGCTATTTTGTACACACACACACACACAGAATATGCTGTACTTATAAATAATGATGCGCTTATTCATAATAGTAATAATTATTATGTACTCTCACATGTCTCCAGTAGACTCACAGTCAAACATGCTCAGATACATAATGTACACCTCCCCATTTGTAAATGATTTGACATTTTACTAGTGCCCTGTAATTTCCATTATACAATGCTATAAATGAGGATTTCAGTCAAAAGCGAAGAGATATAGATGACAGCCGGTGCTAATGAAATAACATTTTAGAATACGGCCAGTTACAGCAGGTGAGGATGTTCCTGTAGAGAAGAAAAGTTGTTAGTGAAAATAAGTGTCACAGCAGTAGAGAAAGATTGACTTCCACTTCGTGCAGTGAAGTGATTTAGAATTTTGATCTCTCAGATATGCCTTCAAGGGAAAAATATATAAGTTTCAGTCTCTCAATATATAATAGTTTTTTTATTGTTCAACAAGGCTTTATTTTTACATTGTGCGCTGTGCAGAAACCTGAAGAAAAGTAATAAAATGGTGAATCATACCAAAGTCTCTTTTGTGAAAAATGTCCTTCTTAATAATATGACATTTTTAGACAAGTGTTGCTGCTTCCAATTTATCCTATAACCATACTGTAGGTACCTATATGCCGTTTGTCAGATTCATTTCCTAGCTTTCTGGGTATGAAATGCTGTCAATGTATTTAATTGCTAACTTCTCTTAGTACAGTATATACTAAACACAGACCCGTTTTTTGTACTTCGTAACACATTTGTTGCAGGAATACAGCGCATTGCACTTTCATATGACGTGGGCCCCTAGCTAAACAGTTCTCTCGCATCAATCATTGCCATTGTTTGGAAAAAATATATTACTGGATTAACAAATGCAACTAAAACATGTATTGTGTGTAAGTGCTTGTTCCTTGTTCAAGGACACCATGGAATGTCAGGAGGAGGCTTCTTTTTATTAATGCTTTGTACAGGTCCTATGCTATTTATGTGTTCAATAGAATTTGAAGCACCTGAGTCATTCCTAACAGCATTGTGCTTGTTTCTCATTTGTACTTTTGTACTGATATTTGAACATAGAGATGACAGACTGATAAATGATGTAAATTTCACCACTGCTCCACAAGGAAATATTCTTTTAGAGAGGATTATTGTTTCAGCAAATAAAAAGAATAAACAAAATGGGATGCAGATGTGTTGGTTTTGGGAGATATGGCACATGCTTCTATGTTTTAAAGCAGAGAAATTTATATATATTTTTTTTTTTTTTTTTTCACATATTTTTAAAATAAGGCATATTTATTTGCTTTCCACAGTAATATATTCTCTACTTGTAGATAGCAATTATGGGATCATATGCCAGACATATCTGCTAGCTACAATGATGATACAAAACAGTAGCACAAGATATATCAACTAAAACCCCATTATTTTTATTGGAATTTCTCCCTCGGATAAAATGGCTGCTGTTTTAGCACCAGGGAGCTTTGGTACTATATGTACCCTTTTCAAAACAATATATCTTGTGGTGCGCGCTAAAGCCACAAAAAGCTATACCTTAAAAACTATTACATTCCTCATAAACTACATAAACTATTTCTGTTGTAGTTGTGGGTGTTTTTCTGTGTTCCCTGTGGAACATTTTTACGCCCACATTTTCTATGCCAAAAGGTCCATCCAAATTGTACTTGTTCCCAGTTGGTCTCCTCCCTCTGCACCTATGATGAGACATTCTGGGCTCTTCCATTCTACCCCCTACTCTACTGTACATGTTCTCAAGGTGGACCTTCTACGGTCAAAGCTACTAACCTTGCCAATAGTGTTGTGCCTATTTATTGAACTGCTGCTGGGGTGTCTGCTGTTCTCTGATGTACAGCAAATAAACACAAAATGGTGTAATGTGGCATTATAGTTGTTGCACAGTTTGGGAACATATTGGAGAAAATGGGGAGAATCATAACCATGTGTTTCCTTACTTTACGTGCTTGATGAAGACCTATCATGTTACTTTTACATAGTTGTTTGTAATTAATCCTTATTGACAATACATTTGCTTATTTATAATAAACATTGTTCTTAAAATGAAATACTTTAAAGGAGGAGTCTAATTTAAATGTCCTTTTTTCCACATTTAAATTTTACTTACTTTGATAGATCTTTACTTGCTCTTCCATTTTTTTTTTAATCTGGTGCTCCATTCAGGAGATATGTGATTGAAATAATGTGTCTGGTAGGTTTAAAAAATAATTAAATAAATAGGACATGCACGGGGGGGGGGGGGGCAAGATACTAACATTGGAAGAGCTAAACTCATATAGGCTTCGGGAGGATTGCTGCTTTAAATATATTTGTGCAGTCTAGTGCCCCTGGCTATACCGTTTTCTTTTGTCCTAACATTATAAGTCCTAATAGGAACAGGCAGTGTTGGGGTTAAACTCCTGCACAGACACCTAGCATATTAGTTGCAGACTGGATAGGATACAATGTTATCCTATCCAGGTGCAGGCCTAACGGCAGTTAGGAGTGTCATGCCTGGAATGGTACTGACTGGAACACATGCCAGTGGTGCGATGCCTGTCAGTACCCGAACCTGCCCTGTTATGGGGCAGGGTTACAAACCCCTGCAAGCCCTGCAAGATGGAGGCACTTTCCTGGAAGATCTGAGCTAAGAACCTGTCCTGTTGAACCTCCCTATACCATCTAAAGAACACTCCATCTGCTGTGAGCCTACAGGTATGCACAACCACACTGGGAACATGTGGCACTTATCCCAGAAGAGCAGGTCCCCCGTAGGAGGGGACGGGGAGGGGGGGGGGTGTTGGATAAGGGTGCTACATTTGTTTCAATGTATTCCTTCATTTATGGCCTTATTCATGTAACTGCAAAGTGGATATTCAAGTCAGTGGTAGTTCAAGTCAGTGGCTCGTAGGCCTAGATACATCAAACTCCATTAAAACGGAGTCAATATTCAGTAGATCCTCCTGTGTATGAAGGCGTCATGTATATTGGTGTTAACGTCCATTTAATTTAATTGTAGTGAACACTGGAACGGGTGTGATAACCTTTATGTAGACTTGATGCATGTGTCCCATAGTTCGATGATTGAAATAAAGTTTGACACATTGCATCATGTTGACTACCTGATGAATCCAATTTAAATTCAAACAGAATTATGTGTATCATTTGAATTATAACTAGTGTTAGTAACTATAATTGTTAGTGTAATAATATTTATAATAGCCATGCCATGGAAATAATACAGTTTATTAACCTACACAGTATACAATAAAATATCCGTGCTGCATCTAATACATTGTTGGTCAATACATAGCAACTTCATTCTGTGCCAACAATATAAAAAGACATTTTATTATTCACACACGTAGATCTTGACGCTTTTGTGGGGGGGGGGGAGGCACATAGAAACATAATTTTTTAGTACGTACTATCTGCATATCTGTATACCTAGTGCTGGCCATTTCTGTGTGCCAAAAACAAGAAAAACAGACTATGCCGATGGTGCAGATTCAGAAACTTCAGGTTAGTACAAAAGGTCCAAACATGCAAACCTAGCATTTCTGTGCTTCAATTTAGCATCAGAAAAGCTGTTTGCGACGCTTACTGTAGGATTCTGAGACATGGAAAAACAAAAATAAATCACCATAACAAAATTAAAACTAACAGAAACAAACAGACTTGCATACTGCTAGGTACCATAAGATTAAATAAGGGAAATTTACACTGGCGACACACTTTATTCGAGCTCGGCTAGTCCCACGAATTCGGGTATACCCGGGTGTATTGAGGTTTGTGACTGTTTTCTGCCCGAGTGCATTGGGTTATTTTCCAGGCAGGGATTGAAGCATTTTATTCCCGCTGGCTGCAATACTGCACAGTATATATATATATATATATATACTGCATTACAATTCATGAATTTATGCCATCTGGTAGACACGCGAAGCATTGCAGCCTATTAAATCCTAATCATTATAATTTAACAGATCAGCCGCCCGTCAGCCAGGCATGAACCCAGGCTGGGAAGGCAAACGCAACGGGGCTTGTCAGAGGTGAGGAGCGGCGCATTCCAGGTATCTGCCAGGTACATACTGGGTATTTGCTCGAATAAAGTGTGTCGGTGCAGTAGGTGGAGAGTACGTAGAGCAAATTCATCAGGGGTTGTTGCATGTAGCTGGAGCCAGCTCTGCGGTGCGTTGGCAGCAGAGAGTCCAGGCTGGAGCATGCAGGTGGGGCAGTCTGGCGATCCCAGGTCGGGGCAGGCAGCAAACAGAAGAATGGTCAATCAAGCCATAGGTCAGAGCAGGGAGCAGGCAGCAGTGAAAGAGGTCTAGCCAGATTCAGTACCAGGTGTTGGGAATAATCATCAGGGAGCTTCCAAGTAGTAGTGGAACAGGATTACCTGCCTCCAGGCAAGCAAACTTGTTGTGAAGCAAAGGACAGGGCTGGTGCCTTCTTATAGGCCATGAAAAGTTATGTGATGCAATCAGCACAGCTGACTGCTAAGGGGCTGACAGGTAGTGACTTTTTTGACTCCCACTACACATTTGCCCTATGACTGCAGTGCATATATGCAGGGCACGTGCAGGAAATTCCTGTAAAATGATGAGGCTGAGAAGATACCTAAATAAACCAGTTAATGGGCTGAGCTTGGGAGGAAAGTATATGGCCAGGGTCGGCTGGGAATATTGCGGGACTCGGTGCAGACATGTAGGGCGGAGCCTTTACCTTTTCCTTCCTGCAGGGTCCCTCATCATGGCGCCTCGACGTCACATGCCGTCGCATTGCCATGACGACATGATGTCCCATTATCATGGCAACGCAACGCCATTTGACATCACGGCTGCATGATGAGGGCCCCAGCAGGAAGTGATGGGGAGGAGAAGGTAAAAGTATTATACAGGCCTCACGCTCTGCACCAGCAATCAGTTTAATTGTTGTGGGGAAGAGCGCAGGGCCTCTGTAACCGCGGGGCTCGGTGCAGTGGCGTCGATAGCACCGCCATCAAGCCGGAACTGGATGAGGCATAGTGGCAACCAAACAAACATCTTTAACATGCTCTTTATCTGAGAAAGTACTGTCTGGCGTTGAATCAAGTAAGAGCCCTCTAAAGTGTCCAAGGAACAGATTTACAGTAAAACCATTTACTGCTTATAGTGTTATAAAGTTGCCCATTTAGGACTAGATCCACAAAACGTTGTTAAAACAGGAACAAATGTTATGTTTACTGTACTAGCATTATATGCTCAAAGCTAATTATATGCAAAAACATGAACATAATGTCACATTATTGGCGTTACACTTATCCAGACAAGAGAGAGGAGAGAGAAGTAATGCCAGGAAATAATGCTATTTTGTTTAAATGTTGCTTAACTGATGCTTCTTCTCTTCCAAATTTTATAAAGAATTCAGAAATATCTTGGGTATTTTGAAATAGTATTTTAACAGAATTGTCAGATAAGTGGGAATTCAGCTGCTTTTCTACTACTGTTGACATTTCATTTTAAGTACCAATCAAGAATACGTTGTGAATCCATTTGTGTTAGGTAGTGTCAATAGCTCCAAAATATTACTTATTTTAAAATGCATTGATGTGGCGCTGAATTACATTTTTAACCTCCTGCTTTCTCGTTTGACGATTATTTGCACACAGATTGCCAACATATCAAGCACATTATTGTTCACTCTTTGCATCCACAGCGCATGTTTTTGTGCAAAGCCAATGACTTTGTAACTTGTTTTTAGAATCGTCATATCTGGACCTTGCCTAGATTTAAGACAAGAAGATAGAAGATCGATGCCAGCGCGGCTCCTATAGATGTCAGACTCACCAGGTAGGATTGTAAAATCAATTTATTAAACTACATAAAACAGATACTAACAAGACATGACTAGGAGACCAACTCCCACGCGTTTCGGGCAAGTTTGCCCTTTCTCAAGGAGTGTAACAAGCATGAAGGGAGGGTGTTATTTATACCTCCCTTCTACTAATTGACTAATGTGTTGCACCTAATTGGAAAATTATGCAAATTTCAACACATTGGACTCAAACTCGTTAGTCACATATATATATACAAATATAATAAAATAGTTTGATATGCAGACTATGGTATAATTATCATAGTACAATAGTCTGCAATGGTATAATACCTTAAATCATAATATGTATGAATTCTACATATGTAGTGTCCACAAATTACATAGAAAAATACATGTGGAAACATCATTGTTGATTATTAAGTAAGTATATAATGCTAACCAATCAAAACCACTTGATTAGGGCAAGGCATACATTATGTACATATATATATATATATATATATATATATATATATATATATATATATATATATATATATATATATATATATATATATAAATATCTCTCTATACAGGATATCACCTTACAAATGCTCCACATAAATGACAAATACAGATACAACAGTAGAAGTATAATGAATATATAATTCCATTAATATATTGTATAATGCTTATGATGTTGGAAAGAAAGAACACAGGGAAGGAAGGGAGCACAGGGGAGGGGGGGGCAGGGGAGGTGGTGGTTGGAGTGGTAAGGGAGGGGTGTGTGGGAGGGGGGGGGAGTGTGTGAGGGTTGTAAGGAAGGAACATGGAATACAGTAATACCCATTAGTAACCCTAGTGTAAGATCACAGAAAAACCTTCAGGTCCCATTCTGTATTGAGGCCTTTAGGTATTTATGTGTCGATGGTGAAGATCTAGAACGTTTCACGTTGGTAAAGAGCCCTGGATCGATCTCCACCTCGTTTGTGGGGTCTAATATGTTCAAGAATTACACATTTTACATTTCTGAGACTACCTGACTGGCATTCCATAAAGTGATTAGACATGGGACGTGTAATGTCCAAATTATTAATATGTCTAATATGTTCTAACATCCTTATTTTAAATAAGCGGGTTGTTAGACCCACATATCGTTTATTGCATCCGCAGGTGATCATGTATATTACATGATCCGTGTTACACGTCACAAATGAAAGGATTCTGTATTCTTTAGTTTGTTCAGTGTTAGTGAAACTTTTACATTTTTGGACATATTGACATATTTTACATTTCCCGCATTTAAAACACCCTATTAGATCTGGGAATAGCATATTTTTGTTGTATTTGTTCTTGTCTGAGATCATACTTGGTGAAACTAGGCTGCCCAGTGTGTGTGCTTTTTGAAAGACAAATGTTGGGTCCATAGATACCATGTCCTTTAAGAGAACATCTGTATTGAGAATGGCCCAGTGTTTCCTAATTATTGATTTGATGTTCATAGCTTGACGGCTATATGAGTGATAAAGAATGGTGGTTCACATTGATTTATGTCATTCTGTTTAAATGTATTGTTCTGTTTTGTATGAGCAAAGCTGGAGAGATCAGTATTGATAAGATCATCCCTAGGTTTATTTCTGGCCTTAGTATATGCCCATTGCACTGATAGTGGGTCATAGCCTCTATCTAAAAATCTTTTAATGAGATCATAGGAACTATTGTCAAAGTGTTCCATCGTAGAACAGTTCCTACGTAAATGAAGGAACTGTCCATAGGGTAATCCTTTAAGTAGATTTGGGCTATGGCAACTAGATGCGTGCAAAAGTGTATTCCTAGAGTTGGGCTTCCGGTATATGTTGGTATATACTCGACTATCCATACCTACATACAGTACAGACACAAGTCCAAGAATTGTATGCGGTGATGGTGAAAGTGATATGTGAATGACAGATTATAAGTGTTGGTGTTGAGATAAGTGAAGAAGGCATACAGTTGTGAGACTGTGTCAGACCAAACTATAATGAGATAATCTATATAACGGTGATATGTGATAATGTGATGTCGATAGGGGTTCCTATCTCCAAACACATGGGTATTTTCCCACCACCCCATGAAGAGATTGGCATAGGAAGGCGCAAATGATGATCCCATGGCGGTCCCACATGTTTGGAGATAGAAACCCCCATCCAACATAAAATAATTGTGAGTGAGGAGGAATCTGATGGCATTCAGCAAAAAGGTCATCTGAGCTGGAGCAAGTGTGGCATCAGATTCCAAAAAGTGTCGTGCAGCAGGTAGACCATGTTCATGTGAAATAATAGTGTAAAGCGAAGACACATCTAACGTGACCCAAAGATGTGATGGTGACCAAGTAAAATCAGAAAAACTAGATAAAACGTGTGAGGTGTCTAAAAGGTAGGAAGGAAGTGAAGTGACTAGAGGTTGAAGAAAGTGATTAACGTATTGTGAAAAGTGCTCCCCCAGTGAACCAATACTAGAAACAATGGGTCTACCTGTGCGGTGGAGAAGGGACTTGTGAACTTTAGGGAGGTGATGGAATATGGGTAGAACCGGGTGAGTACTATGTAGATATTCATATTCTTGTACAGAGAGTACTTGAAGGATCCTGCCAAACTCTAATAGTTCATATAATTCCAATAGGAAACCCTGAGTTGGATCCATACTGTATGTAACTTGGTATAGGATTTGTCATCATGGAGTTGGCGTAAGGCCTCTTCTACATAGTAAGCATAGTCTAGGACCACCACTGCTCCCCCTTTATCGGCATTCTTAACCACAATAAGATTATTTTCTTTTAAAGATTGAATAGCTTGTCTTTGTGTGAAGTTCAGATTGTTTGAACTATGAACAACATTTTTGGTTGTGGTAATACCTTGGGAGAGCAGTAGTAGATCCCGTTCCACGGCTGATTGAAACACATTGATTGCATGACCTGTGAAATACATGGGATGAAACTTAGATTTGTTTTTGAAACCTGACGATTGGCTACCCAGAAAGTTTTGTGAATCATATCCAGTCTCTGGTTGATCATTCAACAGCTCTAGCAAGTCCTGTATATGACAATTATCACGAAATGTGAACTGCTTCTTAATATCAAAAATTGGAATTGGACATGGTTCTTCATTATTTGATATTACGTTGTGGACATTGGGTCTCATGGATACTGTCTGTAGATCACCATGGTTAGGTATAGGTATTGAACTGTCTTTGTGCTTGAAAAAACTTTTGAGAGTTAACTTCCTAGTGAACCGGTGAAGATCCACTATAGTGGAGAATAAATCAAAATTTCTATCCGGTGCAAATGTAAGTCCCAAATTCAACACACTCAGTTCAGATTGTGACAGTGTGTATTTAGAGATATTTAGAATGTTTGTGTCTTCTAATTTCAGTGCCTCATCTTTTTTGCAGGGGCCACCCACCAGCTTATTCCTGGATCTTCTTCTCCGTCTATGTCGTTTTTTGACTGCTGGCGTCCAGATGTATTCATGGCATATGTCTGTGTTCTCCGTGGTAGAAGAATTTCTTCATTGGAAGATGCTCCGGATTCAGTACCTGAGAAGGACACACTTGGAGGGATATGTTCAGAGTCTGAAATATCTGATTCTATATTTTTCCTGTGTGTGCATCTGATTTTGAATTTTTCCTGAGTATTGATTTGGGTTTAGAAGTAATTTTCTTATTACTATTGTGATTCATATTCTGTGGATTTTTCTTAAAGGTTGTTTTGCTCGTATGTGGTTTCTGCCAAAGATAAATTTGTTTTTTTCTGATAATCAATTTTGTCCCTTTCATATTTGGTTTGTTTGGCCAGCATTATACTTTTTTCTAGATTTTTAATTCTCTGTGATAGTAATTTGTCCATATCTTTGAACCGGTCTATATGGGTGAAAGCCTGCAATTGAGATTGTAGATCTATAACATGCTTGTGTGAAGTGATTTTCTTTTTGGATTTGTGTTGAATAATTAATTCAATTAATTTAAAGGAACACTGGTCCAAAATTAGGTTCCATTGTTTCTCAAATTCGTGTGTTTCAAATCCAAATGATGGAGCTTTTGTCATTCGGAGACCTCCAAAATTCTCCAGTGTAACAATGTCCCACCATAATTTTAAATCATGCGATATACATTTTTCTAAACGAAAAAATTGCGCTTTAAGATCTTGTATATCCTCACATAGAATATTACAGTCCTGATCAAAAAAAGACTCAGCTTTTTTGGTGCTAGCTGCCAAATTAAAACAATTAAAGGCAAAATGAGAATTTAAATCTTGTGGAGACACTGTAGGTATATCCATACTGAATAATTTTCAAAGTATAATGTGATGTCAATTGAGTATTGAGTCCAGCAACAGTGTAGAAGAACAAGGAGTCAAAAAAGAAACACTTAAAAGTATCACATCGATGAAATAAAATCCAGGGTTAATATTACCTGCTGAACACTGGTGAGTCTGTGAAGATAGATGATATAAGTATCCAGGTGTAAATCCAAGTCCAGGCGGTGTGGATATGCAGACCAAGAAGAACTGACTGGCGACTCCAGGATAAACACCTTATGGCTATTAGCCTGTATATGGTTGATAAGTAGGGCAAGGAAAAAAGTCTAATGGATGTATGGGGTTGCGGCTGTGTGCAGTCCCGTTCTCAATCTATGGCGAGCGGCTGCAGATGCGACAGCTAACGGATGGAGTGGATACTCACGATGGTCCGTCCCCTCTGCTCACGACTGCACTTTCCCCTCCAGGGGTGAAGGACGTACTTCACTTGCGCAGCCACGATTCAGATGTAGACAAGAAGATAGAAGATCGATGCCAGCAGACTCACCAGGTAGGATGTTAAAATCAATGTATTAAACTACATAAAGCAGATACTAACAAGACATGACTAGAAGACCTCCTCCCACGCGTTTCAGGCAAGTTTGCCCTTTCTCAAGGAGTGTAACAAGCATGAAGGGAGGGTGTTATTTATACCTCCCTTCTACTAATTGACTAATGTGTTGCACCTAATTGGAAAATTATGCAAATTTCAACACATTGGACTCAAACTCGTTAGTCACATATATATATACAAATATAATAAAATAGTTTGATATGCAGACTATGGTATAATTATCATAGTACAATAGTCTGCAATGGAATAATACCTTAAATCATAATATGTATGAATTCTACATATGTAGTGTCCACAAATTACATAGAAAAATACATGTGGAAACATCATTGTTGATTATTAAGTAAGTATATAATGCTAACCAATCAAAACCACTTGATTAGGGCAAGGCATACATTATGTACATATATATCTATATATATATATATATATATATATATATATATATATATATATATATATATATATATATATATAGATATATATGTATATATATATATAAATATCTCTCTATACAGGATATCACCTTACAAATGCTCCACATAAATGACAAATACAGATACAACAGTAGAAGTATAATGAATATATAATTCCATTAATATATTGTATAATGCTTATGATGTTGGAAAGAAAGAACACAGGGAAGGAAGGGAGCACAGGGGAGGGGGGGGCAGGGGAGGTGGTGGTTGGAGTGGTAAGGGAGGGGTGTGTGGGAGGGGGGGGGAGTGTGTGAGGGTTGTAAGGAAGGAACATGGAATACAGTAATACCCATTAGTAACCCTAGTGTAAGATCACAGAAAAACCTTCAGGTCCCATTCTGTATTGAGGCCTTTAGGTATTTATGTGTCGATGGTGAAGATCTAGAACGTTTCACGTTGGTAAAGAGCCCTGGATCGATCTCCACCTCGTTTGTGGGGTCTAATATGTTCAAGAATTACACATTTTACATTTCTGAGACTACCTGACTGGCATTCCATAAAGTGATTAGACATGGGACGTGTAATGTCCAAATTATTAATATGTCTAATATGTTCTAACATCCTTATTTTAAATAAGCGGGTTGTTAGACCCACATATCGTTTATTGCATCCGCAGGTGATCATGTATATTACATGATCCGTGTTACACGTCACAAATGAAAGGATTCTGTATTCTTTAGTTTGTTCAGTGTTAGTGAAACTTTTACATTTTTGGACATATTGACATATTTTACATTTCCCGCATTTAAAACACCCTATTAGATCTGGGAATAGCATGTTTTTGTTGTATTTGTTCTTGTCTGAGATCATACTTGGTGAAACTAGGCTGCCCAGTGTGTGTGCTTTTTGAAAGACAAATGTTGGGTCCATAGATACCATGTCCTTTAAGAGAACATCTGTATTGAGAATGGCCCAGTGTTTCCTAATTATTGATTTGATGTTCATAGCTTGACGGCTATATGAGTGATAAAGAATGGTGGTTCACATTGATTTAGGTCATTCTGTTTAAATGTATTGTTCTGTTTTGTATGAGCAAAGCTGGAGAGATCAGTATTGATAAGATCATCCCTAGGTTTATTTCTGGCCTTAGTATATGCCCATTGCACTGATAGTGGGTCATAGCCTCTATCTAAAAATCTTTTAATGAGATCATAGGAACTATTGTCAAAGTGTTCCATCGTAGAACAGTTCCTACGTAAATGAAGGAACTGTCCATAGGGTAATCCTTTAAGTAGATTTGGGCTATGGCAACTAGATGCGTGCAAAAGTGTATTCCTAGAGTTGGGCTTCCGGTATATGTTGGTATATACTCGACTATCCATACCTACATACAGACACAAGTCCAAGAATTGTATGCGGTGATGGTGAAAGTGATATGTGAATGACAGATTATAAGTGTTGGTGTTGAGATAAGTGAAGAAGGCATACAGTTGTGAGACTGTGTCAGACCAAACTATAATGAGATAATCTATATAACGGTGATATGTGATAATGTGATGTCGATAGGGGTTCCTATCTCCAAACACATGGGTATTTTCCCACCACCCCATGAAGAGATTGGCATAGGAAGGCGCAAATGATGATCCCATGGCGGTCCCACATGTTTGGAGATAGAAACCCCCATCCAACATAAAATAATTGTGAGTGAGGAGGAATCTGATGGCATTCAGCAAAAAGGTGATCTGAGCTGGAGCAAGTGTGGCATCAGATTCCAAAAAGTGTCGTGCAGCAGGTAGACCATGTTCATGTGAAATAATAGTGTAAAGCGAAGACACATCTAACGTGACCCAAAGATGTGATGGTGACCAAGTAAAATCAGAAAAACTAGATAAAACGTGTGAGGTGTCTAAAAGGTAGGAAGGAAGTGAAGTGACTAGAGGTTGAAGAAAGTGATTAACGTATTGTGAAAAGTGCTCCCCCAGTGAACCAATACTAGAAACAATGGGTCTACCTGTGCGGTGGAGAAGGGACTTGTGAACTTTAGGGAGGTGATGGAATATGGGTAGAACCGGGTGAGTACTATGTAGATATTCATATTCTTGTACAGAGAGTACTTGAAGGATCCTGCCAAACTCTAATAGTTCATATAATTCCAATAGGAAACCCTGAGTTGGATCCATACTGTATGTAACTTGGTATAGGATTTGTCATCATGGAGTTGGCGTAAGGCCTCTTCTACATAGTAAGCATAGTCTAGGACCACCACTGCTCCCCCTTTATCGGCATTCTTAACCACAATAAGATTATTTTCTTTTAAAGATTGAATAGCTTGTCTTTGTGTGAAGTTCAGATTGTTTGAACTATGAACAACATTTTTGGTTGTGGTAATACCTTGGGAGAGCAGTAGTAGATCCCGTTCCACGGCTGATTGAAACACATTGATTGCATGACCTGTGAAATACATGGGATGAAACTTAGATTTGTTTTTGAAACCTGACGATTGGCTACCCAGAAAGTTTTGTGAATCATATCCAGTCTCTGGTTGATCATTCAACAGCTCTAGCAAGTCCTGTATATGACAATTATCACGAAATGTGAACTGCTTCTTAATATCAAAAATTGGAATTGGACATGGTTCTTCATTATTTGATATTACGTTGTGGACATTGGGTCTCATGGATACTGTCTGTAGATCACCATGGTTAGGTATAGGTATTGAACTGTCTTTGTGCTTGAAAAAACTTTTGAGAGTTAACTTCCTAGTGAACCGGTGAAGATCCACTATAGTGGAGAATAAATCAAAATTTCTATCCGGTGCAAATGTAAGTCCCAAATTCAACACACTCAGTTCAGATTGTGACAGTGTGTATTTAGAGATATTTAGAATGTTTGTGTCTTCTAATTTCAGTGCCTCATCTTTTTTGCAGGGGCCACCCACCAGCTTATTCCTGGATCTTCTTCTCCGTCTGTGTCGTTTTTTGACTGCTGGCGTCCAGATGTATTCATGGCATATGTCTGTGTTCTCCGTGGTAGAAGAATTTCTTCATTGGAAGATGCTCCGGATTCAGTACCTGAGAAGGACACACTTGGAGGGATATGTTCAGAGTCTGAAATATCTGATTCTATATTTTTTCCTGTGTGTGCATCTGATTTTGAATTTTTCCTGAGTATTGATTTGGGTTTAGAAGTAATTTTCTTATTACTATTGTGATTCATATTCTGTGGATTTTTCTTAAAGGTTGTTTTGCTCGTATGTGGTTTCTGCCAAAGATAAATTTGTTTTTTTCTGATAATCAATTTTGTCCCTTTCATATTTGGTTTGTTTGGCCAGCATTATACTTTTTTCTAGATTTTTAATTCTCTGTGATAGTAATTTGTCCATATCTTTGAACCGGTCTATATGGGTGAAAGCCTGCAATTGAGATTGTAGATCTATAACATGCTTGTGTGAAGTGATTTTCTTTTTGGATTTGTGTTGAATAATTAATTCAATTAATTTAAAGGAACACTGGTCCAAAATTAGGTTCCATTGTTTCTCAAATTCGTGTGTTTCAAATCCAAATGATGGAGCTTTTGTCATTCGGAGACCTCCAAAATTCTCCAGTGTAACAATGTCCCACCATAATTTTAAATCATGCGATATACATTTTTCTAAACGAAAAAATTGCGCTTTAAGATCTTGTATATCCTCACATAGAATATTACAGTCCTGATCAAAAAAAGACTCAGCTTTTTTGGTGCTAGCTGCCAAATTAAAACAATTAAAGGCAAAATGAGAATTTAAATCTTGTGGAGACACTGTAGGTATATCCATACTGAATAATTTTCAAAGTATAATGTGATGTCAATTGAGTATTGAGTCCAGCAACAGTGTAGAAGAACAAGGAGTCAAAAAAGAAACACTTAAAAGTATCACATCGATGAAATAAAATCCAGGGTTAATATTACCTGCTGGAACACTGGTGAGTCTGTGAAGATAGATGATATAAGTATCCAGGTGTAAATCCAAGTCCAGGCGGTGTGGATATGCAGACCAAGAAGAACTGACTGGCGACTCCAGGATAAACACCTTATGGCTATTAGCCTGTATATGGTTGATAAGTAGGGCAAGGAAAAAAGTCTAATGGATGTATGGGGTTGCGGCTGTGTGCAGTCCCGTTCTCAATCTATGGCGAGCGGCTGCAGATGCGACAGCTAACGGATGGAGTGGATACTCACGATGGTCCGTCCCCTCTGCTCACGACTGCACTTTCCCCTCCAGGGGTGAAGGACGTACTTCACTTGCGCAGCCACGATTCAGATGTAGACAAGAAGATAGAAGATCGATGCCAGCAGACTCACCAGGTAGGATGGTAAAATCAATGTATTAAACTACATAAAGCAGATACTAACAAGACATGACTAGAAGACCTCCTCCCACGCGTTTCAGGCAAGTTTGCCCTTTCTCAAGGAGTGTAACAAGCATGAAGGGAGGGTGTTATTTATACCTCCCTTCTACTAATTGACTAATGTGTTGCACCTAATTGGAAAATTATGCAAATTTCAACACATTGGACTCAAACTCGTTAGTCACATATATATATACAAATATAATAAAATAGTTTGATATGCAGACTATGGTATAATTATCATAGTACAATAGTCTGCAATGGTATAATACCTTAAATCATAATATGTATGAATTCTACATATGTAGTGTCCACAAATTACATAGAAAAATACATGTGGAAACATCATTGTTGATTATTAAGTAAGTATATAATGCTAACCAATCAAAACCACTTGATTAGGGCAAGGCATACATTATGTACATATATATCTATATATATATATATATATATATATATATATATATATATATTTATATATATGTATATATATATAAATATCTCTCTATACAGGATATCACCTTACAAATGCTCCACATAAATGACAAATACAGATACAACAGTAGAAGTATAATGAATATATAATTCCATTAATATATTGTATAATGCTTATGATGTTGGAAAGAAAGCACACAGGGAAGGAAGGGAGCACAGGGGAGGGGGGGGGGGGCAGGGGAGGTGGTGGTTGGAGTGGTAAGGGAGGGGTGTGTGGGAGGGGGGGGGAGTGTGTGAGGGTTGTAAGGAAGGAACATGGAATACAGTAATACCCATTAGTAACCCTAGTGTAAGATCACAGAAAAACCTTCAGGTCCCATTCTGTATTGAGGCCTTTAGGTATTTATGTGTCGATGGTGAAGATCTAGAACGTTTCACGTTGGTAAAGAGCCCTGGATCGATCTCCACCTCGTTTGTGGGGTCTAATATGTTCAAGAATTACACATTTTACATTTCTGAGACTACCTGACTGGCATTCCATAAAGTGATTAGACATGGGACGTGTAATGTCCAAATTATTAATATGTCTAATATGTTCTAACATCCTTATTTTAAATAAGCGGGTTGTTAGACCCACATATCGTTTATTGCATCCGCAGGTGATCATGTATATTACATGATCCGTGTTACACGTCACAAATGAAAGGATTCTGTATTCTTTAGTTTGTTCAGTGTTAGTGAAACTTTTACATTTTTGGACATATTGACATATTTTACATTTCCCGCATTTAAAACACCCTATTAGATCTGGGAATAGCATGTTTTTGTTGTATTTGTTCTTGTCTGAGATCATACTTGGTGAAACTAGGCTGCCCAGTGTGTGTGCTTTTTGAAAGACAAATGTTGGGTCCATAGATACCATGTCCTTTAAGAGAACATCTGTATTGAGAATGGCCCAGTGTTTCCTAATTATTGATTTGATGTTCATAGCTTGACGGCTATATGAGTGATAAAGAATGGTGGTTCACATTGATTTATGTCATTCTGTTTAAATGTATTGTTCTGTTTTGTATGAGCAAAGCTGGAGAGATCAGTATTGATAAGATCATCCCTAGGTTTATTTCTGGCCTTAGTATATGCCCATTGCACTGATAGTGGGTCATAGCCTCTATCTAAAAATCTTTTAATGAGATCATAGGAACTATTGTCAAAGTGTTCCATCGTAGAACAGTTCCTACGTAAATGAAGGAACTGTCCATAGGGTAATCCTTTAAGTAGATTTGGGCTATGGCAACTAGATGCGTGCAAAAGTGTATTCCTAGAGTTGGGCTTCCGGTATATGTTGGTATATACTCGACTATCCATACCTACATACAGACACAAGTCCAAGAATTGTATGCGGTGATGGTGAAAGTGATATGTGAATGACAGATTATAAGTGTTGGTGTTGAGATAAGTGAAGAAGGCATACAGTTGTGAGACTGTGTCAGACCAAACTATAATGAGATAATCTATATAACGGTGATATGTGATAATGTGATGTCGATAGGGGTTCCTATCTCCAAACACATGGGTATTTTCCCACCACCCCATGAAGAGATTGGCATAGGAAGGCGCAAATGATGATCCCATGGCGGTCCCACATGTTTGGAGATAGAAACCCCCATCCAACATAAAATAATTGTGAGTGAGGAGGAATCTGATGGCATTCAGCAAAAAGGTGATCTGAGCTGGAGCAAGTGTGGCATCAGATTCCAAAAAGTGTCGTGCAGCAGGTAGACCATGTTCATGTGAAATAATAGTGTAAAGCGAAGACACATCTAACGTGACCCAAAGATGTGATGGTGACCAAGTAAAATCAGAAAAACTAGATAAAACGTGTGAGGTGTCTAAAAGGTAGGAAGGAAGTGAAGTGACTAGAGGTTGAAGAAAGTGATTAACGTATTGTGAAAAGTGCTCCCCCAGTGAACCAATACTAGAAACAATGGGTCTACCTGTGCGGTGGAGAAGGGACTTGTGAACTTTAGGGAGGTGATGGAATATGGGTAGAACCGGGTGAGTACTATGTAGATATTCATATTCTTGTACAGAGAGTACTTGAAGGATCCTGCCAAACTCTAATAGTTCATATAATTCCAATAGGAAACCCTGAGTTGGATCCATACTGTATGTAACTTGGTATAGGATTTGTCATCATGGAGTTGGCGTAAGGCCTCTTCTACATAGTAAGCATAGTCTAGGACCACCACTGCTCCCCCTTTATCGGCATTCTTAACCACAATAAGATTATTTTCTTTTAAAGATTGAATAGCTTGTCTTTGTGTGAAGTTCAGATTGTTTGAACTATGAACAACATTTTTGGTTGTGGTAATACCTTGGGAGAGCAGTAGTAGATCCCGTTCCACGGCTGATTGAAACACATTGATTGCATGACCTGTGAAATACATGGGATGAAACTTAGATTTGTTTTTGAAACCTGACGATTGGCTACCCAGAAAGTTTTGTGAATCATATCCAGTCTCTGGTTGATCATTCAACAGCTCTAGCAAGTCCTGTATATGACAATTATCACGAAATGTGAACTGCTTCTTAATAT
Source organism: Ascaphus truei (assembly GCF_040206685.1). Lineage (NCBI taxonomy): Eukaryota > Metazoa > Chordata > Amphibia > Anura > Ascaphidae > Ascaphus > Ascaphus truei. Next base: position 181,159,387 of record NC_134485.1, read on the forward strand.
CAAAAATTGGAATTGGACATGGTTCTTCATTATTTGATATTACGTTGTGGACATTGGGTCTCATGGATACTGTCTGTAGATCACCATGGTTAGGTATAGGTATTGAACTGTCTTTGTGCTTGAAAAAACTTTTGAGAGTTAACTTCCTAGTGAACCGGTGAAGATCCACTATAGTGGAGAATAAATCAAAATTTCTATCCGGTGCAAATGTAAGTCCCAAATTCAACACACTCAGTTCAGATTGTGACAGTGTGTATTTAGAGATATTTAGAATGTTTGTGTCTTCTAATTTCAGTGCCTCATCTTTTTTGCAGGGGCCACCCACCAGCTTATTCCTGGATCTTCTTCTCCGTCTGTGTCGTTTTTTGACTGCTGGCGTCCAGATGTATTCATGGCATATGTCTGTGTTCTCCGTGGTAGAAGAATTTCTTCATTGGAAGATGCTCCGGATTCAGTACCTGAGAAGGACACACTTGGAGGGATATGTTCAGAGTCTGAAATATCTGATTCTATATTTTTTCCTGTGTGTGCATCTGATTTTGAATTTTTCCTGAGTATTGATTTGGGTTTAGAAGTAATTTTCTTATTACTATTGTGATTCATATTATGTGGATTTTTCTTAAAGGTTGTTTTGCTCGTATGTGGTTTCTGCCAAAGATAAATTTGTTTTTTTCTGATAATCAATTTTGTCCCTTTCATATTTGGTTTGTTTGGCCAGCATTATACTTTTTTCTAGATTTTTAATTCTCTGTGATAGTAATTTGTCCATATCTTTGAACCGGTCTATATGGGTGAAAGCCTGCAATTGAGATTGTAGATCTATAACATGCTTGTGTGAAGTGATTTTCTTTTTGGATTTGTGTTGAATAATTAATTCAATTAATTTAAAGGAACACTGGTCCAAAATTAGGTTCCATTGTTTCTCAAATTCGTGTGTTTCAAATCCAAATGATGGAGCTTTTGTCATTCGGAGACCTCCAAAATTCTCCAGTGTAACAATGTCCCACCATAATTTTAAATCATGCGATATACATTTTTCTAAACGAAAAAATTGCGCTTTAAGATCTTGTATATCCTCACATAGAATATTACAGTCCTGATCAAAAAAAGACGCAGCTTTTTTGGTGCTGGCTGCCAAATTAAAACAATTAAAGGCAAAATGAGAATTTAAATCTTGTGGAGACACTGTAGGTATATCCATACTGAATAATTTTCAAAGTATAATGTGATGTCAATTGAGTATTGAGTCCAGCAACAGTGTAGAAGAACAAGGAGTCAAAAAAGAAACACTTAAAAGTATCACATCGATGAAATAAAATCCAGGGTTAATATTACCTGCTGGAACACTGGTGAGTCTGTGAAGATAGATGATATAAGTATCCAGGTGTAAATCCAAGTCCAGGCGGTGTGGATATGCAGACCAAGAAGAACTGACTGGCGACTCCAGGATAAACACCTTATGGCTATTAGCCTGTATATGGTTGATAAGTAGGGCAAGGAAAAAAGTCTAATGGATGTATGGGGTTGCGGCTGTGTGCAGTCCCGTTCTCAATCTATGGCGAGCGGCTACAGATGCGACAGCTAATGGATGGAGTGGATACTCACGATGGTCCGTCCCCTCTGCTCACGACTGCACTTTCCCCTCCAGGGGTGAAGGACGTACTTCACTTGCGCAGCCACGATTCAGATGTAGACAAGAAGATAGAAGATCGATGCCAGCAGACTCACCAGGTAGGATGGTAAAATCAATGTATTAAACTACATAAAGCAGATACTAACAAGACATGACTAGAAGACCTCCTCCCACGCGTTTCAGGCAAGTTTGCCCTTTCTCAAGGAGTGTAACAAGCATGAAGGGAGGGTGTTATTTATACCTCCCTTCTACTAATTGACTAATGTGTTGCACCTAATTGGAAAATTATGCAAATTTCAACACATTGGACTCAAACTCGTTAGTCACATATATATATACAAATATAATAAAATAGTTTGATATGCAGACTATGGTATAATTATCATAGTACAATAGTCTGCAATGGTATAATACCTTAAATCATAATATGTATGAATTCTACATATGTAGTGTCCACAAATTACATAGAAAAATACATGTGGAAACATCATTGTTGATTATTAAGTAAGTATATAATGCTAACCAATCAAAACCACTTGATTAGGGCAAGGCATACATTATGTACATATATATCTATATATATATATATATATATATATATATATATATATATAGATATATATGTATATATATATAAATATCTCTCTATACAGGATATCACCTTACAAATGCTCCACATAAATGACAAATACAGATACAACAGTAGAAGTATAATGAATATATAATTCCATTAATATATTGTATAATGCTTATGATGTTGGAAAGAAAGAACACAGGGAAGGAAGGGAGCACAGGGGAGGGGGGGGGGCAGGGGAGGTGGTGGTTGGAGTGGTAAGGGAGGGGTGTGTGGGAGGGGGGGGGGAGTGTGTGAGGGTTGTAAGGAAGGAACATGGAATACAGTAATACCCATTAGTAACCCTAGTGTAAGATCACAGAAAAACCTTCAGGTCCCATTCTGTATTGAGGCCTTTAGGTATTTATGTGTCGATGGTGAAGATCTAGAACGTTTCACGTTGGTAAAGAGCCCTGGATCGATCTCCACCTCGTTTGTGGGGTCTAATATGTTCAAGAATTACACATTTTACATTTCTGAGACTACCTGACTGGCATTCCATAAAGTGATTAGACATGGGACGTGTAATGTCCAAATTATTAATATGTCTAATATGTTCTAACATCCTTATTTTAAATAAGCGGGTTGTTAGACCCACATATCGTTTATTGCATCCGCAGGTGATCATGTATATTACATGATCCGTGTTACACGTCACAAATGAAAGGATTCTGTATTCTTTAGTTTGTTCAGTGTTAGTGAAACTTTTACATTTTTGGACATATTGACATATTTTACATTTCCCGCATTTAAAACACCCTATTAGATCTGGGAATAGCATGTTTTTGTTGTATTTGTTCTTGTCTGAGATCATACTTGGTGAAACTAGGCTGCCCAGTGTGTGTGCTTTTTGAAAGACAAATGTTGGGTCCATAGATACCATGTCCTTTAAGAGAACATCTGTATTGAGAATGGCCCAGTGTTTCCTAATTATTGATTTGATGTTCATAGCTTGACGGCTATATGAGTGATAAAGAATGGTGGTTCACATTGATTTATGTCATTCTGTTTAAATGTATTGTTCTGTTTTGTATGAGCAAAGCTGGAGAGATCAGTATTGATAAGATCATCCCTAGGTTTATTTCTGGCCTTAGTATATGCCCATTGCACTGATAGTGGGTCATAGCCTCTATCTAAAAATCTTTTAATGAGATCATAGGAACTATTGTCAAAGTGTTCCATCGTAGAACAGTTCCTACGTAAATGAAGGAACTGTCCATAGGGTAATCCTTTAAGTAGATTTGGGCTATGGCAACTAGATGCGTGCAAAAGTGTATTCCTAGAGTTGGGCTTCCGGTATATGTTGGTATATACTCGACTATCCATACCTACATACAGACACAAGTCCAAGAATTGTATGCGGTGATGGTGAAAGTGATATGTGAATGACAGATTATAAGTGTTGGTGTTGAGATAAGTGAAGAAGGCATACAGTTGTGAGACTGTGTCAGACCAAACTATAATGAGATAATCTATATAACGGTGATATGTGATAATGTGATGTCGATAGGGGTTCCTATCTCCAAACACATGGGTATTTTCCCACCACCCCATGAAGAGATTGGCATAGGAAGGCGCAAATGATGATCCCATGGCGGTCCCACATGTTTGGAGATAGAAACCCCCATCCAACATAAAATAATTGTGAGTGAGGAGGAATCTGATGGCATTCAGCAAAAAGGTGATCTGAGCTGGAGCAAGTGTGGCATCAGATTCCAAAAAGTGTCGTGCAGCAGGTAGACCATGTTCATGTGAAATAATAGTGTAAAGCGAAGACACATCTAACGTGACCCAAAGATGTGATGGTGACCAAGTAAAATCAGAAAAACTAGATAAAACGTGTGAGGTGTCTAAAAGGTAGGAAGGAAGTGAAGTGACTAGAGGTTGAAGAAAGTGATTAACGTATTGTGAAAAGTGCTCCCCCAGTGAACCAATACTAGAAACAATGGGTCTACCTGTGCGGTGGAGAAGGGACTTGTGAACTTTAGGGAGGTGATGGAATATGGGTAGAACCGGGTGAGTACTATGTAGATATTCATATTCTTGTACAGAGAGTACTTGAAGGATCCTGCCAAACTCTAATAGTTCATATAATTCCAATAGGAAACCCTGAGTTGGATCCATACTGTATGTAACTTGGTATAGGATTTGTCATCATGGAGTTGGCGTAAGGCCTCTTCTACATAGTAAGCATAGTCTAGGACCACCACTGCTCCCCCTTTATCGGCATTCTTAACCACAATAAGATTATTTTCTTTTAAAGATTGAATAGCTTGTCTTTGTGTGAAGTTCAGATTGTTTGAACTATGAACAACATTTTTGGTTGTGGTAATACCTTGGGAGAGCAGTAGTAGATCCCGTTCCACGGCTGATTGAAACACATTGATTGCATGACCTGTGAAATACATGGGATGAAACTTAGATTTGTTTTTGAAACCTGACGATTGGCTACCCAGAAAGTTTTGTGAATCATATCCAGTCTCTGGTTGATCATTCAACAGCTCTAGCAAGTCCTGTATATGACAATTATCACGAAATGTGAACTGCTTCTTAATATCAAAAATTGGAATTGGACATGGTTCTTCATTATTTGATATTACGTTGTGGACATTGGGTCTCATGGATACTGTCTGTAGATCACCATGGTTAGGTATAGGTATTGAACTGTCTTTGTGCTTGAAAAAACTTTTGAGAGTTAACTTCCTAGTGAACCGGTGAAGATCCACTATAGTGGAGAATAAATCAAAATTTCTATCCGGTGCAAATGTAAGTCCCAAATTCAACACACTCAGTTCAGATTGTGACAGTGTGTATTTAGAGATATTTAGAATGTTTGTGTCTTCTAATTTCAGTGCCTCATCTTTTTTGCAGGGGCCACCCACCAGCTTATTCCTGGATCTTCTTCTCCGTCTGTGTCGTTTTTTGACTGCTGGTGTCCAGATGTATTCATGGCATATGTCTGTGTTCTCCGTGGTAGAAGAATTTCTTCATTGGAAGATGCTCCGGATTCAGTACCTGAGAAGGACACACTTGGAGGGATATGTTCAGAGTCTGAAATATCTGATTCTATATTTTTTCCTGTGTGTGCATCTGATTTTGAATTTTTCCTGAGTATTGATTTGGGTTTAGAAGTAATTTTCTTATTACTATTGTGATTCATATTCTGTGGATTTTTCTTAAAGGTTGTTTTGCTCGTATGTGGTTTCTGCCAAAGATAAATTTGTTTTTTTCTGATAATCAATTTTGTCCCTTTCATATTTGGTTTGTTTGGCCAGCATTATACTTTTTTCTAGATTTTTAATTCTCTGTGATAGTAATTTGTCCATATCTTTGAACCGGTCTATATGGGTGAAAGCCTGCAATTGAGATTGTAGATCTATAACATGCTTGTGTGAAGTGATTTTCTTTTTGGATTTGTGTTGAATAATTAATTCAATTAATTTAAAGGAACACTGGTCCAAAATTAGGTTCCATTGTTTCTCAAATTCGTGTGTTTCAAATCCAAATGATGGAGCTTTTGTCATTCGGAGACCTCCAAAATTCTCCAGTGTAACAATGTCCCACCATAATTTTAAATCATGCGATATACATTTTTCTAAACGAAAAAATTGCGCTTTAAGATCTTGTATATCCTCACATAGAATATTACAGTCCTGATCAAAAAAAGACTCAGCTTTTTTGGTGCTAGCTGCCAAATTAAAACAATTAAAGGCAAAATGAGAATTTAAATCTTGTGGAGACACTGTAGGTATATCCATACTGAATAATTTTCAAAGTATAATGTGATGTCAATTGAGTATTGAGTCCAGCAACAGTGTAGAAGAACAAGGAGTCAAAAAAGAAACACTTAAAAGTATCACATCGATGAAATAAAATCCAGGGTTAATATTACCTGCTGGAACACTGGTGAGTCTGTGAAGATAGATGATATAAGTATCCAGGTGTAAATCCAAGTCCAGGCGGTGTGGATATGCAGACCAAGAAGAACTGACTGGCGACTCCAGGATAAACACCTTATGGCTATTAGCCTGTATATGGTTGATAAGTAGGGCAAGGAAAAAAGTCTAATGGATGTATGGGGTTGCGGCTGTGTGCAGTCCCGTTCTCAATCTATGGCGAGCGGCTGCAGATGCGACAGCTAACGGATGGAGTGGATACTCACGATGGTCCGTCCCCTCTGCTCACGACTGCACTTTCCCCTCCAGGGGTGAAGGACGTACTTCACTTGCGCAGCCACGATTCAGATGTAGACAAGAAGATAGAAGATCGATGCCAGCAGACTCACCAGGTAGGATGGTAAAATCAATGTATTAAACTACATAAAGCAGATACTAACAAGACATGACTAGAAGACCTCCTCCCACGCGTTTCAGGCAAGTTTGCCCTTTCTCAAGGAGTGTAACAAGCATGAAGGGAGGGTGTTATTTATACCTCCCTTCTACTAATTGACTAATGTGTTGCACCTAATTGGAAAATTATGCAAATTTCAACACATTGGACTCAAACTCGTTAGTCACATATATATATACAAATATAATAAAATAGTTTGATATGCAGACTATGGTATAATTATCATAGTACAATAGTCTGCAATGGTATAATACCTTAAATCATAATATGTATGAATTCTACATATGTAGTGTCCACAAATTACATAGAAAAATACATGTGGAAACATCATTGTTGATTATTAAGTAAGTATATAATGCTAACCAATCAAAACCACTTGATTAGGGCAAGGCATACATTATGTACATATATATCTATATATATATATATATATATATATATATAGATATATATGTATATATATATAAATATCTCTCTATACAGGATATCACCTTACAAATGCTCCACATAAATGACAAATACAGATACAACAGTAGAAGTATAATGAATATATAATTCCATTAATATATTGTATAATGCTTATGATGTTGGAAAGAAAGAACACAGGGAAGGAAGGGAGCAAAGGGGAGGGGGGGCAGGGGAGGTGGTGGTTGGAGTGGTAAGGGAGGGGTGTGTGGGAGGGGGGGGGGAGTGTGTGAGGGTTGTAAGGAAGGAACATGGAATACAGTAATACCCATTAGTAACCCTAGTGTAAGATCACAGAAAAACCTTCAGGTCCCATTCTGTATTGAGGCCTTTAGGTATTTATGTGTCGATGGTGAAGATCTAGAACGTTTCACGTTGGTAAAGAGCCCTGGATCGATCTCCACCTCGTTTGTGGGGTCTAATATGTTCAAGAATTACACATTTTACATTTCTGAGACTACCTGACTGGCATTCCATAAAGTGATTAGACATGGGACGTGTAATGTCCAAATTATTAATATGTCTAATATGTTCTAACATCCTTATTTTAAATAAGCGGGTTGTTAGACCCACATATCGTTTATTGCATCCGCAGGTGATCATGTATATTACATGATCCGTGTTACACGTCACAAATGAAAGGATTCTGTATTCTTTAGTTTGTTCAGTGTTAGTGAAACTTTTACATTTTTGGACATATTGACATATTTTACATTTCCCGCATTTAAAACACCCTATTAGATCTGGGAATAGCATGTTTTTGTTGTATTTGTTCTTGTCTGAGATCATACTTGGTGAAACTAGGCTGCCCAGTGTGTGTGCTTTTTGAAAGACAAATGTTGGGTCCATAGATACCATGTCCTTTAAGAGAACATCTGTATTGAGAATGGCCCAGTGTTTCCTAATTATTGATTTGATGTTCATAGCTTGACGGCTATATGAGTGATAAAGAATGGTGGTTCACATTGATTTATGTCATTCTGTTTAAATGTATTGTTCTGTTTTGTATGAGCAAAGCTGGAGAGATCAGTATTGATAAGATCATCCCTAGGTTTATTTCTGGCCTTAGTATATGCCCATTGCACTGATAGTGGGTCATAGCCTCTATCTAAAAATCTTTTAATGAGATCATAGGAACTATTGTCAAAGTGTTCCATCGTAGAACAGTTCCTACGTAAATGAAGGAACTGTCCATAGGGTAATCCTTTAAGTAGATTTGGGCTATGGCAACTAGATGCGTGCAAAAGTGTATTCCTAGAGTTGGGCTTCCGGTATATGTTGGTATATACTCGACTATCCATACCTACATACAGACACAAGTCCAAGAATTGTATGCGGTGATGGTGAAAGTGATATGTGAATGACAGATTATAAGTGTTGGTGTTGAGATAAGTGAAGAAGGCATACAGTTGTGAGACTGTGTCAGACCAAACTATAATGAGATAATCTATATAACGGTGATATGTGATAATGTGATGTCGATAGGGGTTCCTATCTCCAAACACATGGGTATTTTCCCACCACCCCATGAAGAGATTGGCATAGGAAGGCGCAAATGATGATCCCATGGCGGTCCCACATGTTTGGAGATAGAAACCCCCATCCAACATAAAATAATTGTGAGTGAGGAGGAATCTGATGGCATTCAGCAAAAAGGTGATCTGAGCTGGAGCAAGTGTGGCATCAGATTCCAAAAAGTGTCGTGCAGCAGGTAGACCATGTTCATGTGAAATAATAGTGTAAAGCGAAGACACATCTAACGTGACCCAAAGATGTGATGGTGACCAAGTAAAATCAGAAAAACTAGATAAAACGTGTGAGGTGTCTAAAAGGTAGGAAGGAAGTGAAGTGACTAGAGGTTGAAGAAAGTGATTAACGTATTGTGAAAAGTGCTCCCCCAGTGAACCAATACTAGAAACAATGGGTCTACCTGTGCGGTGGAGAAGGGACTTGTGAACTTTAGGGAGGTGATGGAATATGGGTAGAACCGGGTGAGTACTATGTAGATATTCATATTCTTGTACAGAGAGTACTTGAAGGATCCTGCCAAACTCTAATAGTTCATATAATTCCAATAGGAAACCCTGAGTTGGATCCATACTGTATGTAACTTGGTATAGGATTTGTCATCATGGAGTTGGCGTAAGGCCTCTTCTACATAGTAAGCATAGTCTAGGACCACCACTGCTCCCCCTTTATCGGCATTCTTAACCACAATAAGATTATTTTCTTTTAAAGATTGAATAGCTTGTCTTTGTGTGAAGTTCAGATTGTTTGAACTATGAACAACATTTTTGGTTGTGGTAATACCTTGGGAGAGCAGTAGTAGATCCCGTTCCACGGCTGATTGAAACACATTGATTGCATGACCTGTGAAATACATGGGATGAAACTTAGATTTGTTTTTGAAACCTGACGATTGGCTACCCAGAAAGTTTTGTGAATCATATCCAGTCTCTGGTTGATCATTCAACAGCTCTAGCAAGTCCTGTATATGACAATTATCACGAAATGTGAACTGCTTCTTAATATCAAAAATTGGAATTGGACATGGTTCTTCATTATTTGATATTACGTTGTGGACATTGGGTCTCATGGATACTGTCTGTAGATCACCATGGTTAGGTATAGGTATTGAACTGTCTTTGTGCTTGAAAAAACTTTTGAGAGTTAACTTCCTAGTGAACCGGTGAAGATCCACTATAGTGGAGAATAAATCAAAATTTCTATCCGGTGCAAATGTAAGTCCCAAATTCAACACACTCAGTTCAGATTGTGACAGTGTGTATTTAGAGATATTTAGAATGTTTGTGTCTTCTAATTTCAGTGCCTCATCTTTTTTGCAGGGGCCACCCACCAGCTTATTCCTGGATCTTCTTCTCCGTCTGTGTCGTTTTTTGACTGCTGGCGTCCAGATGTATTCATGGCATATGTCTGTGTTCTCCGTGGTAGAAGAATTTCTTCATTGGAAGATGCTCCGGATTCAGTACCTGAGAAGGACACACTTGGAGGGATATGTTCAGAGTCTGAAATATCTGATTCTATATTTTTTCCTGTGTGTGCATCTGATTTTGAATTTTTCCTGAGTATTGATTTGGGTTTAGAAGTAATTTTCTTATTACTATTGTGATTCATATTCTGTGGATTTTTCTTAAAGGTTGTTTTGCTCGTATGTGGTTTCTGCCAAAGATAAATTTGTTTTTTTCTGATAATCAATTTTGTCCCTTTCATATTTGGTTTGTTTGGCCAGCATTATACTTTTTTCTAGATTTTTAATTCTCTGTGATAGTAATTTGTCCATATCTTTGAACCGGTCTACAGTATATGGGTGAAAGCCTGCAATTGAGATTGTAGATCTATAACATGCTTGTGTGAAGTGATTTTCTTTTTGGATTTGTGTTGAATAATTAATTCAATTAATTTAAAGGAACACTGGTCCAAAATTAGGTTCCATTGTTTCTCAAATTCGTGTGTTTCAAATACAAATGATGGAGCTTTTGTCATTCGGAGACCTCCAAAATTCTCCAGTGTAACAATGTCCCACCATAATTTTAAATCATGCGATATACATTTTTCTAAACGAAAAAATTGCGCTTTAAGATCTTGTATATCCTCACATAGAATATTACAGTCCTGATCAAAAAAAGACTCAGCTTTTTTGGTGCTAGCTGCCAAATTAAAACAATTAAAGGCAAAATGAGAATTTAAATCTTGTGGAGACACTGTAGGTATATCCATACTGAATAATTTTCAAAGTATAATGTGATGTCAATTGAGTATTGAGTCCAGCAACAGTGTAGAAGAACAAGGAGTCAAAAAAGAAACACTTAAAAGTATCACATCGATGAAATAAAATCCAGGGTTAATATTACCTGCTGGAACACTGGTGAGTCTGTGAAGATAGATGATATAAGTATCCAGGTGTAAATCCAAGTCCAGGCGGTGTGGATATGCAGACCAAGAAGAACTGACTGGCGACTCCAGGATAAACACCTTATGGCTATTAGCCTGTATATGGTTGATAAGTAGGGCAAGGAAAAAAGTCTAATGGATGTATGGGGTTGCGGCTGTGTGCAGTCCCGTTCTCAATCTATGGCGAGCGGCTGCAGATGCGACAGCTAACGGATGGAGTGGATACTCACGATGGTCCGTCCCCTCTGCTCACGACTGCACTTTCCCCTCCAGGGGTGAAGGACGTACTTCACTTGCGCAGCCACGATTCAGATGTAGACAAGAAGATAGAAGATCGATGCCAGCAGACTCACCAGGTAGGATGTTAAAATCAATGTATTAAACTACATAAAGCAGATACTAACAAGACATGACTAGAAGACCTCCTCCCACGCGTTTCAGGCAAGTTTGCCCTTTCTCAAGGAGTGTAACAAGCATGAAGGGAGGGTGTTATTTATACCTCCCTTCTACTAATTGACTAATGTGTTGCACCTAATTGGAAAATTATGCAAATTTCAACACATTGGACTCAAACTCGTTAGTCACATATATATATACAAATATAATAAAATAGTTTGATATGCAGACTATGGTATAATTATCATAGTACAATAGTCTGCAATGGTATAATACCTTAAATCATAATATGTATGAATTCTACATATGTAGTGTCCGCAAATTACATAGAAAAATACATGTGGAAACATCATTGTTGATTATTAAGTAAGTATATAATGCTAACCAATCAAAACCACTTGATTAGGGCAAGGCATACATTATGTACATATATATCTATATATATATATATATATATATATATATAGATATATATGTATATATATATAAATATCTCTCTATACAGGATATCACCTTACAAATGCTCCACATAAATGACAAATACAGATACAACAGTAGAAGTATAATGAATATATAATTCCATTAATATATTGTATAATGCTTATGATGTTGGAAAGAAAGAACACAGGGAAGGAAGGGAGCAAAGGGGAGGGGGGGGCAGGGGAGGTGGTGGTTGGAGTGGTAAGGGAGGGGTGTGTGGGAGGGGGGGGGGGAGTGTGTGAGGGTTGTAAGGAAGGAACATGGAATACAGTAATACCCATTAGTAACCCTAGTGTAAGATCACAGAAAAACCTTCAGGTCCCATTCTGTATTGAGGCCTTTAGGTATTTATGTGTCGATGGTGAAGATCTAGAACGTTTCACGTTGGTAAAGAGCCCTGGATCGATCTCCACCTCGTTTGTGGGGTCTAATATGTTCAAGAATTACACATTTTACATTTCTGAGACTACCTGACTGGCATTCCATAAAGTGATTAGACATGGGACGTGTAATGTCCAAATTATTAATATGTCTAATATGTTCTAACATCCTTATTTTAAATAAGCGGGTTGTTAGACCCACATATCGTTTATTGCATCCGCAGGTGATCATGTATATTACATGATCCGTGTTACACGTCACAAATGAAAGGATTCTGTATTCTTTAGTTTGTTCAGTGTTAGTGAAACTTTTACATTTTTGGACATATTGACATATTTTACATTTCCCGCATTTAAAACACCCTATTAGATCTGGGAATAGCATGTTTTTGTTGTATTTGTTCTTGTCTGAGATCATACTTGGTGAAACTAGGCTGCCCAGTGTGTGTGCTTTTTGAAAGACAAATGTTGGGTCCATAGATACCATGTCCTTTAAGAGAACATCTGTATTGAGAATGGCCCAGTGTTTCCTAATTATTGATTTGATGTTCATAGCTTGACGGCTATATGAGTGATAAAGAATGGTGGTTCACATTGATTTATGTCATTCTGTTTAAATGTATTGTTCTGTTTTGTATGAGCAAAGCTGGAGAGATCAGTATTGATAAGATCATCCCTAGGTTTATTTCTGGCCTTAGTATATGCCCATTGCACTGATAGTGGGTCATAGCCTCTATCTAAAAATCTTTTAATGAGATCATAGGAACTATTGTCAAAGTGTTCCATCGTAGAACAGTTCCTACGTAAATGAAGGAACTGTCCATAGGGTAATCCTTTAAGTAGATTTGGGCTATGGCAACTAGATGCGTGCAAAAGTGTATTCCTAGAGTTGGGCTTCCGGTATATGTTGGTATATACTCGACTATCCATACCTACATACAGACACAAGTCCAAGAATTGTATGCGGTGATGGTGAAAGTGATATGTGAATGACAGATTATAAGTGTTGGTGTTGAGATAAGTGAAGAAGGCATACAGTTGTGAGACTGTGTCAGACCAAACTATAATGAGATAATCTATATAACGGTGATATGTGATAATGTGATGTCGATAGGGGTTCCTATCTCCAAACACATGGGTATTTTCCCACCACCCCATGAAGAGATTGGCATAGGAAGGCGCAAATGATGATCCCATGGCGGTCCCACATGTTTGGAGATAGAAACCCCCATCCAACATAAAATAATTGTGAGTGAGGAGGAATCTGATGGCATTCAGCAAAAAGGTGATCTGAGCTGGAGCAAGTGTGGCATCAGATTCCAAAAAGTGTCGTGCAGCAGGTAGACCATGTTCATGTGAAATAATAGTGTAAAGCGAAGACACATCTAACGTGACCCAAAGATGTGATGGTGACCAAGTAAAATCAGAAAAACTAGATAAAACGTGTGAGGTGTCTAAAAGGTAGGAAGGAAGTGAAGTGACTAGAGGTTGAAGAAAGTGATTAACGTATTGTGAAAAGTGCTCCCCCAGTGAACCAATACTAGAAACAATGGGTCTACCTGTGCGGTGGAGAAGGGACTTGTGAACTTTAGGGAGGTGATGGAATATGGGTAGAACCGGGTGAGTACTATGTAGATATTCATATTCTTGTACAGAGAGTACTTGAAGGATCCTGCCAAACTCTAATAGTTCATATAATTCCAATAGGAAACCCTGAGTTGGATCCATACTGTATGTAACTTGGTATAGGATTTGTCATCATGGAGTTGGTGTAAGGCCTCTTCTACATAGTAAGCATAGTCTAGGACCACCACTGCTCCCCCTTTATCGGCATTCTTAACCACAATAAGATTATTTTCTTTTAAAGATTGAATAGCTTGTCTTTGTGTGAAGTTCAGATTGTTTGAACTATGAACAACATTTTTGGTTGTGGTAATACCTTGGGAGAGCAGTAGTAGATCCCGTTCCACGGCTGATTGAAACACATTGATTGCATGACCTGTGAAATACATGGGATGAAACTTAGATTTGTTTTTGAAACCTGACGATTGGCTACCCAGAAAGTTTTGTGAATCATATCCAGTCTCTGGTTGATCATTCAACAGCTCTAGCAAGTCCTGTATATGACAATTATCACGAAATGTGAACTGCTTCTTAATATCAAAAATTGGAATTGGACATGGTTCTTCATTATTTGATATTACGTTGTGGACATTGGGTCTCATGGATACTGTCTGTAGATCACCATGGTTAGGTATAGGTATTGAACTGTCTTTGTGCTTGAAAAAACTTTTGAGAGTTAACTTCCTAGTGAACCGGTGAAGATCCACTATAGTGGAGAATAAATCAAAATTTCTATCCGGTGCAAATGTAAGTCCCAAATTCAACACACTCAGTTCAGATTGTGACAGTGTGTATTTAGAGATATTTAGAATGTTTGTGTCTTCTAATTTCAGTGCCTCATCTTTTTTGCAGGGGCCACCCACCAGCTTATTCCTGGATCTTCTTCTCCGTCTGTGTCGTTTTTTGACTGCTGGCGTCCAGATGTATTCATGGCATATGTCTGTGTTCTCCGTGGTAGAAGAATTTCTTCATTGGAAGATGCTCCGGATTCAGTACCTGAGAAGGACACACTTGGAGGGATATGTTCAGAGTCTGAAATATCTGATTCTATATTTTTTCCTGTGTGTGCATCTGATTTTGAATTTTTCCTGAGTATTGATTTGGGTTTAGAAGTAATTTTCTTATTACTATTGTGATTCATATTCTGTGGATTTTTCTTAAAGGTTGTTTTGCTCGTATGTGGTTTCTGCCAAAGATAAATTTGTTTTTTTCTGATAATCAATTTTGTCCCTTTCATATTTGGTTTGTTTGGCCAGCATTATACTTTTTTCTAGATTTTTAATTCTCTGTGATAGTAATTTGTCCATATCTTTGAACCGGTCTACAGTATATGGGTGAAAGCCTGCAATTGAGATTGTAGATCTATAACATGCTTGTGTGAAGTGATTTTCTTTTTGGATTTGTGTTGAATAATTAATTCAATTAATTTAAAGGAACACTGGTCCAAAATTAGGTTCCATTGTTTCTCAAATTCGTGTGTTTCAAATACAAATGATGGAGCTTTTGTCATTCGGAGACCTCCAAAATTCTCCAGTGTAACAATGTCCCACCATAATTTTAAATCATGCGATATACATTTTTCTAAACGAAAAAATTGCGCTTTAAGATCTTGTATATCCTCACATAGAATATTACAGTCCTGATCAAAAAAAGACTCAGCTTTTTTGGTGCTAGCTGCCAAATTAAAACAATTAAAGGCAAAATGAGAATTTAAATCTTGTGGAGACACTGTAGGTATATCCATACTGAATAATTTTCAAAGTATAATGTGATGTCAATTGAGTATTGAGTCCAGCAACAGTGTAGAAGAACAAGGAGTCAAAAAAGAAACACTTAAAAGTATCACATCGATGAAATAAAATCCAGGGTTAATATTACCTGCTGGAACACTGGTGAGTCTGTGAAGATAGATGATATAAGTATCCAGGTGTAAATCCAAGTCCAGGCGGTGTGGATATGCAGACCAAGAAGAACTGACTGGCGACTCCAGGATAAACACCTTATGGCTATTAGCCTGTATATGGTTGATAAGTAGGGCAAGGAAAAAAGTCTAATGGATGTATGGGGTTGCGGCTGTGTGCAGTCCCGTTCTCAATCTATGGCGAGCGGCTGCAGATGCGACAGCTAACGGATGGAGTGGATACTCACGATGGTCCGTCCCCTCTGCTCACGACTGCACTTTCCCCTCCAGGGGTGAAGGACGTACTTCACTTGCGCAGCCACGATTCAGATGTAGACAAGAAGATAGAAGATCGATGCCAGCAGACTCACCAGGTAGGATGGTAAAATCAATGTATTAAACTACATAAAGCAGATACTAACAAGACATGACTAGAAGACCTCCTCCCACGCGTTTCAGGCAAGTTTGCCCTTTCTCAAGGAGTGTAACAAGCATGAAGGGAGGGTGTTATTTATACCTCCCTTCTACTAATTGACTAATGTGTTGCACCTAATTGGAAAATTATGCAAATTTCAACACATTGGACTCAAACTCGTTAGTCACATATATATATACAAATATAATAAAATAGTTTGATATGCAGACTATGGTATAATTATCATAGTACAATAGTCTGCAATGGTATAATACCTTAAATCATAATATGTATGAATTCTACATATGTAGTGTCCACAAATTACATAGAAAAAATACATGTGGAAACATCATTGTTGATTATTAAGTAAGTATATAATGCTAACCAATCAAAACCACTTGATTAGGGCAAGGCATACATTATGTACATATATATCTATATCTATATATATATATATATATATATATATATATATATATATATATATATATGTATATATATACAGTATAAATATCTCTCTATACAGGATATCACCTTACAAATGCTCCACATAAATGACAAATACAGATACAACAGTAGAAGTATAATGAATATATAATTCCATTAATATATTGTATAATGCTTATGATGTTGGAAAGAAAGAACACAGGGAAGGAAGGGAGCACAGGGGAGGGGGGGGCAGGGGAGGTGGTGGTTGGAGTGGTAAGGGAGGGGTGTGTGGGAGGGGGGGGGGAGTGTGTGAGGGTTGTAAGGAAGGAACATGGAATACAGTAATACCCATTAGTAACCCTAGTGTAAGATCACAGAAAAACCTTCAGGTCCCATTCTGTATTGAGGCCTTTAGGTATTTATGTGTCGATGGTGAAGATCTAGAACGTTTCACGTTGGTAAAGAGCCCTGGATCGATCTCCACCTCGTTTGTGGGGTCTAATATGTTCAAGAATTACACATTTTACATTTCTGAGACTACCTGACTGGCATTCCATAAAGTGATTAGACATGGGACGTGTAATGTCCAAATTATTAATATGTCTAATATGTTCTAACATCCTTATTTTAAATAAGCGGGTTGTTAGACCCACATATCGTTTATTGCATCCGCAGGTGATCATGTATATTACATGATCCATGTTACACGTCACAAATGAAAGGATTCTGTATTCTTTAGTTTGTTCAGTGTTAGTGAAACTTTTACATTTTTGGACATATTGACATATTTTACATTTCCCGCATTTAAAACACCCTATTAGATCTGGGAATAGCATGTTTTTGTTGTATTTGTTCTTGTCTGAGATCATACTTGGTGAAACTAGGCTGCCCAGTGTGTGTGCTTTTTGAAAGACAAATGTTGGGTCCATAGATACCATGTCCTTTAAGAGAACATCTGTATTGAGAATGGCCCAGTGTTTCCTAATTATTGATTTGATGTTCATAGCTTGACGGCTATATGAGTGATAAAGAATGGTGGTTCACATTGATTTATGTCATTCTGTTTAAATGTATTGTTCTGTTTTGTATGAGCAAAGCTGGAGAGATCAGTATTGATAAGATCATCCCTAGGTTTATTTCTGGCCTTAGTATATGCCCATTGCACTGATAGTGGGTCATAGCCTCTATCTAAAAATCTTTTAATGAGATCATAGGAACTATTGTCAAAGTGTTCCATCGTAGAACAGTTCCTACGTAAATGAAGGAACTGTCCATAGGGTAATCCTTTAAGTAGATTTGGGCTATGGCAACTAGATGCGTGCAAAAGTGTATTCCTAGAGTTGGGCTTCCGGTATATGTTGGTATATACTCGACTATCCATACCTACATACAAACACAAGTCCAAGAATTGTATGCGGTGATGGTGAAAGTGATATGTGAATGACAGGTTATAAGTGTTGGTGTTGAGATAAGTGAAGAAGGCATACAGTTGTGAGACTGTGTCAGACCAAACTATAATGAGATAATCTATATAACGGTGATATGTGATAATGTGATGTCGATAGGGGTTCCTATCTCCAAACACATGGGTATTTTCCCACCACCCCATGAAGAGATTGGCATAGGAAGGCGCAAATGATGATCCCATGGCGGTCCCACATGTTTGGAGATAGAAACCCCCATCCAACATAAAATAATTGTGAGTGAGGAGGAATCTGATGGCATTCAGCAAAAAGGTGATCTGAGCTGGAGCAAGTGTGGCATCAGATTCCAAAAAGTGTCGTGCAGCAGGTAGACCATGTTCATGTGAAATAATAGTGTAAAGCGAAGACACATCTAACGTGACCCAAAGATGTGATGGTGACCAAGTAAAATCAGAAAAACTAGATAAAACGTGTGAGGTGTCTAAAAGGTAGGAAGGAAGTGAAGTGACTAGAGGTTGAAGAAAGTGATTAACGTATTGTGAAAAGTGCTCCCCCAGTGAACCAATACTAGAAACAATGGGTCTACCTGTGCGGTGGAGAAGGGACTTGTGAACTTTAGGGAGGTGATGGAATATGGGTAGAACCGGGTGAGTACTATGTAGATATTCATATTCTTGTACAGAGAGTACTTGAAGGATCCTGCCAAACTCTAATAGTTCATATAATTCCAATAGGAAACCCTGAGTTGGATCCATACTGTATGTAACTTGGTATAGGATTTGTCATCATGGAGTTGGCGTAAGGCCTCTTCTACATAGTAAGCATAGTCTAGGACCACCACTGCTCCCCCTTTATCGGCATTCTTAACCACAATAAGATTATTTTCTTTTAAAGATTGAATAGCTTGTCTTTGTGTGAAGTTCAGATTGTTTGAACTATGAACAACATTTTTGGTTGTGGTAATACCTTGGGAGAGCAGTAGTAGATCCCGTTCCACGGCTGATTGAAACACATTGATTGCATGACCTGTGAAATACATGGGATGAAACTTAGATTTGTTTTTGAAACCTGACGATTGGCTACCCAGAAAGTTTTGTGAATCATATCCAGTCTCTGGTTGATCATTCAACAGCTCTAGCAAGTCCTGTATATGACAATTATCACGAAATGTGAACTGCTTCTTAATATCAAAAATTGGAATTGGACATGGTTCTTCATTATTTGATATTACGTTGTGGACATTGGGTCTCATGGATACTGTCTGTAGATCACCATGGTTAGGTATAGGTATTGAACTGTCTTTGTGCTTGAAAAAACTTTTGAGAGTTAACTTCCTAGTGAACCGGTGAAGATCCACTATAGTGGAGAATAAATCAAAATTTCTATCCGGTGCAAATGTAAGTCCCAAATTCAACACACTCAGTTCAGATTGTGACAGTGTGTATTTAGAGATATTTAGAATGTTTGTGTCTTCTAATTTCAGTGCCTCATCTTTTTTGCAGGGGCCACCCACCAGCTTATTCCTGGATCTTCTTCTCCGTCTATGTCGTTTTTTGACTGCTGGCGTCCAGATGTATTCATGGCATATGTCTGTGTTCTCCGTGGTAGAAGAATTTCTTCATTGGAAGATGCTCCGGATTCAGTACCTGAGAAGGACACACTTGGAGGGATATGTTCAGAGTCTGAAATATCTGATTCTATATTTTTCCTGTGTGTGCATCTGATTTTGAATTTTTCCTGAGTATTGATTTGGGTTTAGAAGTAATTTTCTTATTACTATTGTGATTCATATTCTGTGGATTTTTCTTAAAGGTTGTTTTGCTCGTATGTGGTTTCTGCCAAAGATAAATTTGTTTTTTTCTGATAATCAATTTTGTCCCTTTCATATTTGGTTTGTTTGGCCAGCATTATACTTTTTTCTAGATTTTTAATTCTCTGTGATAGTAATTTGTCCATATCTTTGAACCGGTCTATATGGGTGAAAGCCTGCAATTGAGATTGTAGATCTATAACATGCTTGTGTGAAGTGATTTTCTTTTTGGATTTGTGTTGAATAATTAATTCAATTAATTTAAAGGAACACTGGTCCAAAATTAGGTTCCATTGTTTCTCAAATTCGTGTGTTTCAAATCCAAATGATGGAGCTTTTGTCATTCGGAGACCTCCAAAATTCTCCAGTGTAACAATGTCCCACCATAATTTTAAATCATGCGATATACATTTTTCTAAACGAAAAAATTGCGCTTTAAGATCTTGTATATCCTCACATAGAATATTACAGTCCTGATCAAAAAAAGACTCAGCTTTTTTGGTGCTAGCTGCCAAATTAAAACAATTAAAGGCAAAATGAGAATTTAAATCTTGTGGAGACACTGTAGGTATATCCATACTGAATAATTTTCAAAGTATAATGTGATGTCAATTGAGTATTGAGTCCAGCAACAGTGTAGAAGAACAAGGAGTCAAAAAAGAAACACTTAAAAGTATCACATCGATGAAATAAAATCCAGGGTTAATATTACCTGCTGGAACACTGGTGAGTCTGTGAAGATAGATGATATAAGTATCCAGGTGTAAATCCAAGTCCAGGCGGTGTGGATATGCAGACCAAGAAGAACTGACTGGCGACTCCAGGATAAACACCTTATGGCTATTAGCCTGTATATGGTTGATAAGTAGGGCAAGGAAAAAAGTCTAATGGATGTATGGGGTTGCGGCTGTGTGCAGTCCCGTTCTCAATCTATGGCGAGCGGCTGCAGATGCGACAGCTAACGGATGGAGTGGATACTCACGATGGTCCGTCCCCTCTGCTCACGACTGCACTTTCCCCTCCAGGGGTGAAGGACGTACTTCACTTGCGCAGCCACGATTCGGATGTAGACAAGAAGATAGAAGATCGATGCCAGCAGACTCACCAGGTAGGATGGTAAAATCAATGTATTAAACTACATAAAGCAGATACTAACAAGACATGACTAGAAGACCTCCTCCCACGCGTTTCAGGCAAGTTTGCCCTTTCTCAAGGAGTGTAACAAGCATGAAGGGAGGGTGTTATTTATATCTCCCTTCTACTAATTGACTAATGTGTTGCACCTAATTGGAAAATTATGCAAATTTCAACACATTGGACTCAAACTCGTTAGTCACATATATATATACAAATATAATAAAATAGTTTGATATGCAGACTATGGTATAATTATCATAGTACAATAGTCTGCAATGGTATAATACCTTAAATCATAATATGTATGAATTCTACATATGTAGTGTCCACAAATTACATAGAAAAATACATGTGGAAACATCATTGTTGATTATTAAGTAAGTATATAATGCTAACCAATCAAAACCACTTGATTAGAGCAAGGCAAACATTATGTACATATATATATATATATATATATATATATATATATATATATATATATATATATATATATATATATATATATGTATATATATATAAATATCTCTCTATACAGGATATCACCTTACAAATGCTCCACATAAATGACAAATACAGATACAACAGTAGAAGTATAATGAATATATAATTCCATTAATATATTGTATAATGCTTATGATGTTGGAAAGAAAGAACACAGGGAAGGAAGGGAGCAAAGGGGAGGGGGGGGGGCAGGGGAGGTGGTGGTTGGAGTGGTAAGGGAGGGGTGTGTGGGAGGGGGGGGGAGTGTGTGAGGGTTGTAAGGAAGGAACATGGAATACAGTAATACCCATTAGTAACCCTAGTGTAAGATCACAGAAAAACCTTCAGGTCCCATTCTGTATTGAGGCCTTTAGGTATTTATGTGTCGATGGTGAAGATCTAGAACGTTTCACGTTGGTAAAGAGCCCTGGATCGATCTCCACCTCGTTTGTGGGGTCTAATATGTTCAAGAATTACACATTTTACATTTCTGAGACTACCTGACTGGCATTCCATAAAGTGATTAGACATGGGACGTGTAATGTCCAAATTATTAATATGTCTAATATGTTCTAACATCCTTATTTTAAATAAGCGGGTTGTTAGACCCACATATCGTTTATTGCATCCGCAGGTGATCATGTATATTACATGATCCGTGTTACATGTCACAAATGAAAGGATTCTGTATTCTTTAGTTTGTTCAGTGTTAGTGAAACTTTTACATTTTTGGACATATTGACATATTTTACATTTCCCGCATTTAAAACACCCTATTAGATCTGGGAATAGCATGTTTTTGTTGTATTTGTTCTTGTCTGAGATCATACTTGGTGAAACTAGGCTGCCCAGTGTGTGTGCTTTTTGAAAGACAAATGTTGGGTCCATAGATACCATGTCCTTTAAGAGAACATCTGTATTGAGAATGGCCCAGTGTTTCCTAATTATTGATTTGATGTTCATAGCTTGACGGCTATATGAGTGATAAAGAATGGTGGTTCACATTGATTTATGTCATTCTGTTTAAATGTATTGTTCTGTTTTGTATGAGCAAAGCTGGAGAGATCAGTATTGATAAGATCATCCCTAGGTTTATTTCTGGCCTTAGTATATGCCCATTGCACTGATAGTGGGTCATAGCCTCTATCTAAAAATCTTTTAATGAGATCATAGGAACTATTGTCAAAGTGTTCCATCGTAGAACAGTTCCTACGTAAATGAAGGAACTGTCCATAGGGTAATCCTTTAAGTAGATTTGGGCTATGGCAACTAGATGCGTGCAAAAGTGTATTCCTAGAGTTGGGCTTCCGGTATATGTTGGTATATACTCGACTATCCATACCTACATACAGACACAAGTCCAAGAATTGTATGCGGTGATGGTGAAAGTGATATGTGAATGACAGATTATAAGTGTTGGTGTTGAGATAAGTGAAGAAGGCATACAGTTGTGAGACTGTGTCAGACCAAACTATAATGAGATAATCTATATAACGGTGATATGTGATAATGTGATGTCGATAGGGGTTCCTATCTCCAAACACATGGGTATTTTCCCACCACCCCATGAAGAGATTGGCATAGGAAGGCGCAAATGATGATCCCATGGCGGTCCCACATGTTTGGAGATAGAAACCCCCATCCAACATAAAATAATTGTGAGTGAGGAGGAATCTGATGGCATTCAGCAAAAAGGTGATCTGAGCTGGAGCAAGTGTGGCATCAGATTCCAAAAAGTGTCGTGCAGCAGGTAGACCATGTTCATGTGAAATAATAGTGTAAAGCGAAGACACATCTAACGTGACCCAAAGATGTGATGGTGACCAAGTAAAATCAGAAAAACTAGATAAAACGTGTGAGGTGTCTAAAAGGTAGGAAGGAAGTGAAGTGACTAGAGGTTGAAGAAAGTGATTAACGTATTGTGAAAAGTGCTCCCCCAGTGAACCAATACTAGAAACAATGGGTCTACCTGTGCGGTGGAGAAGGGACTTGTGAACTTTAG
Source organism: Ascaphus truei (assembly GCF_040206685.1). NCBI lineage: Eukaryota > Metazoa > Chordata > Amphibia > Anura > Ascaphidae > Ascaphus > Ascaphus truei. The sequence continues at coordinate 181,182,839 of NC_134485.1, forward strand.
GGAGGTGATGGAATATGGGTAGAACCGGGTGAGTACTATGTAGATATTCATATTCTTGTACAGAGAGTACTTGAAGGATCCTGCCAAACTCTAATAGTTCATATAATTCCAATAGGAAACCCTGAGTTGGATCCATACTGTATGTAACTTGGTATAGGATTTGTCATCATGGAGTTGGCGTAAGGCCTCTTCTACATAGTAAGCATAGTCTAGGACCACCACTGCTCCCCCTTTATCGGCATTCTTAACCACAATAAGATTATTTTCTTTTAAAGATTGAATAGCTTGTCTTTGTGTGAAGTTCAGATTGTTTGAACTATGAACAACATTTTTGGTTGTGGTAATACCTTGGGAGAGCAGTAGTAGATCCCGTTCCACGGCTGATTGAAACACATTGATTGCATGACCTGTGAAATACATGGGATGAAACTTAGATTTGTTTTTGAAACCTGACGATTGGCTACCCAGAAAGTTTTGTGAATCATATCCAGTCTCTGGTTGATCATTCAACAGCTCTAGCAAGTCCTGTATATGACAATTATCACGAAATGTGAACTGCTTCTTAATATCAAAAATTGGAATTGGACATGGTTCTTCATTATTTGATATTACGTTGTGGACATTGGGTCTCATGGATACTGTCTGTAGATCACCATGGTTAGGTATAGGTATTGAACTGTCTTTGTGCTTGAAAAAACTTTTGAGAGTTAACTTCCTAGTGAACCGGTGAAGATCCACTATAGTGGAGAATAAATCAAAATTTCTATCCGGTGCAAATGTAAGTCCCAAATTCAACACACTCAGTTCAGATTGTGACAGTGTGTATTTAGAGATATTTAGAATGTTTGTGTCTTCTAATTTCAGTGCCTCATCTTTTTTGCAGGGGCCACCCACCAGCTTATTCCTGGATCTTCTATCTCCGTCTATGGGGCCTATGCAGAGAGCAGCGAATTTTCGAAATTCGCCATTTTTTGGAGATAATCGCGCAGAAAACAGCAGAAAATGGAGATTTCCGAAAAACGCGCCAATTTTTCTTTTCTATTTGTAAAACTCGCCTCGCGGCTGGCGAGAACCGCAATCTCGCCAGTTTAAAAAATATCCGTATGCAGAGAGGCGCGAACGGCATCTAGCGGCTGTTCGCGCCAATAAAATGGCGCGATTGTCTCCGTTTTGCCTCGCCAAAAAAAACTGCCGCTCGCGGCCATTGCAAAGGGAAAAAAAAAGGCGCAAATTTGTTTTAACACATTTCTGAAGCGCGCATCTCGCCAATTTAAACTCGCCACACGCATCCATGTTAAACATAGCAGAATTCGCACTTTTCTGCATATGGAGATTAAAACTCTCCAAAAAAGCTACTTTTTAATAAATTCGCCAATTTTAAAATTCGCTGCTCTCTGCATAGGCCCCTATGTCGTTTTTTGACTGCTGGCGTCCAGATGTATTCATGGCATATGTCTGTGTTCTCCGTGGTAGAAGAATTTCTTCATTGGAAGATGCTCCGGATTCAGTACCTGAGAAGGACACACTTGGAGGGATATGTTCAGAGTCTGAAATATCTGATTCTATATTTTTTCCTGTGTGTGCATCTGATTTTGAATTTTTCCTGAGTATTGATTTGGGTTTAGAAGTAATTTTCTTATTACTATTGTGATTCATATTCTGTGGATTTTTCTTAAAGGTTGTTTTGCTCGTATGTGGTTTCTGCCAAAGATAAATTTGTTTTTTTCTGATAATCAATTTTGTCCCTTTCATATTTGGTTTGTTTGGCCAGCATTATACTTTTTTCTAGATTTTTAATTCTCTGTGATAGTAATTTGTCCATATCTTTGAACCGGTCTATATGGGTGAAAGCCTGCAATTGAGATTGTAGATCTATAACATGCTTGTGTGAAGTGATTTTCTTTTTGGATTTGTGTTGAATAATTAATTCAATTAATTTAAAGGAACACTGGTCCAAAATTAGGTTCCATTGTTTCTCAAATTCGTGTGTTTCAAATCCAAATGATGGAGCTTTTGTCATTCGGAGACCTCCAAAATTCTCCAGTGTAACAATGTCCCACCATAATTTTAAATCATGCGATATACATTTTTCTAAACGAAAAAATTGCGCTTTAAGATCTTGTATATCCTCACATAGAATTTACAGTCCTGATCAAAAAAAGACTCAGCTTTTTTGGTGCTAGCTGCCAAATTAAAACAATTAAAGGCAAAATGAGAATTTAAATCTTGTGGAGACACTGTAGGTATATCCATACTGAATAATTTTCAAAGTATAATGTGATGTCAATTGAGTATTGAGTCCAGCAACAGTGTAGAAGAACAAGGAGTCAAAAAAGAAACACTTAAAAGTATCACATCGATGAAATAAAATCCAGGGTTAATATTACCTGCTGGAACACTGGTGAGTCTGTGAAGATAGATGATATAAGTATCCAGGTGTAAATCCAAGTCCAGGCGGTGTGGATATGCAGACCAAGAAGAACTGACTGGCGACTCCAGGATAAACACCTTATGGCTATTAGCCTGTATATGGTTGATAAGTAGGGCAAGGAAAAAAGTCTAATGGATGTATGGGGTTGCGGCTGTGTGCAGTCCCGTTCTCAATCTATGGCGAGCGGCTGCAGATGCGACAGCTAACGGATGGAGTGGATACTCACGATGGTCCGTCCCCTCTGCTCACGACTGCACTTTCCCCTCCAGGGGTGAAGGACGTACTTCACTTGCGCAGCCACGATTCGGATGTAGACAAGAAGATAGAAGATCGATGCCAGCAGACTCACCAGGTAGGATGGTAAAATCAATGTATTAAACTACATAAAGCAGATACTAACAAGACATGACTAGAAGACCTCCTCCCACGCGTTTCAGGCAAGTTTGCCCTTTCTCAAGGAGTGTAACAAGCATGAAGGGAGGGTGTTATTTATACCTCCCTTCTACTAATTGACTAATGTGTTGCACCTAATTGGAAAATTATGCAAATTTCAACACATTGGACTCAAACTCGTTAGTCACATATATATATACAAATATAATAAAATAGTTTGATATGCAGACTATGGTATAATTATCATAGTACAATAGTCTGCAATGGTATAATACCTTAAATCATAATATGTATGAATTCTACATATGTAGTGTCCACAAATTACATAGAAAAATACATGTGGAAACATCATTGTTGATTATTAAGTAAGTATATAATGCTAACCAATCAAAACCACTTGATTAGGGCAAGGCATACATTATGTACATATATATCTATATATCTATATATATATATATCTATATATATATATATATATATATATATATATATATATATATATAGATATATATATATATATGTATATATATATAAATATCTCTCTATACAGGATATCACCTTACAAATGCTCCACATAAATGACAAATACAGATACAACAGTAGAAGTATAATGAATATATAATTCCATTAATATATTGTATAATGCTTATGATGTTGGAAAGAAAGAACACAGGGAAGGAAGGGAGCACAGGGGAGGGGGGGGAAGGGGAGGTGGTGGTTGGAGTGGTAAGGGAGGGGTGTGTGGGAGGGGGGGGGGGGAGTGTGTGAGGGTTGTAAGGAAGGAACATGGAATACAGTAATACCCATTAGTAACCCTAGTGTAAGATCACAGAAAAACCTTCAGGTCCCATTCTGTATTGAGGCCTTTAGGTATTTATGTGTCGATGGTGAAGATCTAGAACGTTTCACGTTGGTAAAGAGCCCTGGATCGATCTCCACCTCGTTTGTGGGGTCTAATATGTTCAAGAATTACACATTTTACATTTCTGAGACTACCTGACTGGCATTCCATAAAGTGATTAGACATGGGACGTGTAATGTCCAAATTATTAATATGTCTAATATGTTCTAACATCCTTATTTTAAATAAGCGGGTTGTTAGACCCACATATCGTTTATTGCATCCGCAGGTGATCATGTATATTACATGATCCGTGTTACACGTCACAAATGAAAGGATTCTGTATTCTTTAGTTTGTTCAGTGTTAGTGAAACTTTTACATTTTTGGACATATTGACATATTTTACATTTCCCGCATTTAAAACACCCTATTAGATCTGGGAATAGCATGTTTTTGTTGTATTTGTTCTTGTCTGAGATCATACTTGGTGAAACTAGGCTGCCCAGTGTGTGTGCTTTTTGAAAGACAAATGTTGGGTCCATAGATACCATGTCCTTTAAGAGAACATCTGTATTGAGAATGGCCCAGTGTTTCCTAATTATTGATTTGATGTTCATAGCTTGACGGCTATATGAGTGATAAAGAATGGTGGTTCACATTGATTTATGTCATTCTGTTTAAATGTATTGTTCTGTTTTGTATGAGCAAAGCTGGAGAGATCAGTATTGATAAGATCATCCCTAGGTTTATTTCTGGCCTTAGTATATGCCCATTGCACTGATAGTGGGTCATAGCCTCTATCTAAAAATCTTTTAATGAGATCATAGGAACTATTGTCAAAGTGTTCCATCGTAGAACAGTTCCTACGTAAATGAAGGAACTGTCCATAGGGTAATCCTTTAAGTAGATTTGGGCTATGGCAACTAGATGCGTGCAAAAGTGTATTCCTAGAGTTGGGCTTCCGGTATATGTTGGTATATACTCGACTATCCATACCTACATACAGACACAAGTCCAAGAATTGTATGCGGTGATGGTGAAAGTGATATGTGAATGACAGATTATAAGTGTTGGTGTTGAGATAAGTGAAGAAGGCATACAGTTGTGAGACTGTGTCAGACCAAACTATAATGAGATAATCTATATAACGGTGATATGTGATAATGTGATGTCGATAGGGGTTCCTATCTCCAAACACATGGGTATTTTCCCACCACCCCATGAAGAGATTGGCATAGGAAGGCGCAAATGATGATCCCATGGCGGTCCCACATGTTTGGAGATAGAAACCCCCATCCAACATAAAATAATTGTGAGTGAGGAGGAATCTGATGGCATTCAGCAAAAAGGTGATCTGAGCTGGGGCAAGTGTGGCATCAGATTCCAAAAAGTGTCGTGCAGCAGGTAGACCATGTTCATGTGAAATAATAGTGTAAAGCGAAGACACATCTAACGTGACCCAAAGATGTGATGGTGACCAAGTAAAATCAGAAAAACTAGATAAAACGTGTGAGGTGTCTAAAAGGTAGGAAGGAAGTGAAGTGACTAGAGGTTGAAGAAAGTGATTAACGTATTGTGAAAAGTGCTCCCCCAGTGAACCAATACTAGAAACAATGGGTCTACCTGTGCGGTGGAGAAGGGACTTGTGAACTTTAGGGAGGTGATGGAATATGGGTAGAACCGGGTGAGTACTATGTAGATATTCATATTCTTGTACAGAGAGTACTTGAAGGATCCTGCCAAACTCTAATAGTTCATATAATTCCAATAGGAAACCCTGAGTTGGATCCATACTGTATGTAACTTGGTATAGGATTTGTCATCATGGAGTTGGCGTAAGGCCTCTTCTACATAGTAAGCATAGTCTAGGACCACCACTGCTCCCCCTTTATCGGCATTCTTAACCACAATAAGATTATTTTCTTTTAAAGATTGAATAGCTTGTCTTTGTGTGAAGTTCAGATTGTTTGAACTATGAACAACATTTTTGGTTGTGGTAATACCTTGGGAGAGCAGTAGTAGATCCCGTTCCACGGCTGATTGAAACACATTGATTGCATGACCTGTGAAATACATGGGATGAAACTTAGATTTGTTTTTGAAACCTGACGATTGGCTACCCAGAAAGTTTTGTGAATCATATCCAGTCTCTGGTTGATCATTCAACAGCTCTAGCAAGTCCTGTATATGACAATTATCACGAAATGTGAACTGCTTCTTAATATCAAAAATTGGAATTGGACATGGTTCTTCATTATTTGATATTACGTTGTGGACATTGGGTCTCATGGATACTGTCTGTAGATCACCATGGTTAGGTATAGGTATTGAACTGTCTTTGTGCTTGAAAAAACTTTTGAGAGTTAACTTCCTAGTGAACCGGTGAAGATCCACTATAGTGGAGAATAAATCAAAATTTCTATCCGGTGCAAATGTAAGTCCCAAATTCAACACACTCAGTTCAGATTGTGACAGTGTGTATTTAGAGATATTTAGAATGTTTGTGTCTTCTAATTTCAGTGCCTCATCTTTTTTGCAGGGGCCACCCACCAGCTTATTCCTGGATCTTCTATCTCCGTCTATGGGGCCTATGCAGAGAGCAGCGAATTTTCGAAATTCGCCATTTTTTGGAGATAATCGCGCAGAAAACAGCAGAAAATGGAGATTTCCGAAAAACGCGCCAATTTTTCTTTTCTATTTGTAAAACTCGCCTCGCGGCTGGCGAGAACCGCAATCTCGCCAGTTTAAAAAATATCCGTATGCAGAGAGGCGCGAACGGCATCTAGCGGCTGTTCGCGCCAATAAAATGGCGCGATTGTCTCCGTTTTGCCTCGCCAAAAAAAACTGCCGCTCGCGGCCATTGCAAAGGGAAAAAAAAAGGCGCAAATTTGTTTTAACACATTTCTGAAGCGCGCATCTCGCCAATTTAAACTCGCCACACGCATCCATGTTAAACATAGCAGAATTCGCACTTTTCTGCATATGGAGATTAAAACTCTCCAAAAAAGCTACTTTTTAATAAATTCGCCAATTTTAAAATTCGCTGCTCTCTGCATAGGCCCCTATGTCGTTTTTTGACTGCTGGCGTCCAGATGTATTCATGGCATATGTCTGTGTTCTCCGTGGTAGAAGAATTTCTTCATTGGAAGATGCTCCGGATTCAGTACCTGAGAAGGACACACTTGGAGGGATATGTTCAGAGTCTGAAATATCTGATTCTATATTTTTTCCTGTGTGTGCATCTGATTTTGAATTTTTCCTGAGTATTGATTTGGGTTTAGAAGTAATTTTCTTATTACTATTGTGATTCATATTCTGTGGATTTTTCTTAAAGGTTGTTTTGCTCGTATGTGGTTTCTGCCAAAGATAAATTTGTTTTTTTCTGATAATCAATTTTGTCCCTTTCATATTTGGTTTGTTTGGCCAGCATTATACTTTTTTCTAGATTTTTAATTCTCTGTGATAGTAATTTGTCCATATCTTTGAACCGGTCTATATGGGTGAAAGCCTGCAATTGAGATTGTAGATCTATAACATGCTTGTGTGAAGTGATTTTCTTTTTGGATTTGTGTTGAATAATTAATTCAATTAATTTAAAGGAACACTGGTCCAAAATTAGGTTCCATTGTTTCTCAAATTCGTGTGTTTCAAATCCAAATGATGGAGCTTTTGTCATTCGGAGACCTCCAAAATTCTCCAGTGTAACAATGTCCCACCATAATTTTAAATCATGCGATATACATTTTTCTAAACGAAAAAATTGCGCTTTAAGATCTTGTATATCCTCACATAGAATTTACAGTCCTGATCAAAAAAAGACTCAGCTTTTTTGGTGCTAGCTGCCAAATTAAAACAATTAAAGGCAAAATGAGAATTTAAATCTTGTGGAGACACTGTAGGTATATCCATACTGAATAATTTTCAAAGTATAATGTGATGTCAATTGAGTATTGAGTCCAGCAACAGTGTAGAAGAACAAGGAGTCAAAAAAGAAACACTTAAAAGTATCACATCGATGAAATAAAATCCAGGGTTAATATTACCTGCTGGAACACTGGTGAGTCTGTGAAGATAGATGATATAAGTATCCAGGTGTAAATCCAAGTCCAGGCGGTGTGGATATGCAGACCAAGAAGAACTGACTGGCGACTCCAGGATAAACACCTTATGGCTATTAGCCTGTATATGGTTGATAAGTAGGGCAAGGAAAAAAGTCTAATGGATGTATGGGGTTGCGGCTGTGTGCAGTCCCGTTCTCAATCTATGGCGAGCGGCTGCAGATGCGACAGCTAACGGATGGAGTGGATACTCACGATGGTCCGTCCCCTCTGCTCACGACTGCACTTTCCCCTCCAGGGGTGAAGGACGTACTTCACTTGCGCAGCCACGATTCGGATGTAGACAAGAAGATAGAAGATCGATGCCAGCAGACTCACCAGGTAGGATGGTAAAATCAATGTATTAAACTACATAAAGCAGATACTAACAAGACATGACTAGAAGACCTCCTCCCACGCGTTTCAGGCAAGTTTGCCCTTTCTCAAGGAGTGTAACAAGCATGAAGGGAGGGTGTTATTTATACCTCCCTTCTACTAATTGACTAATGTGTTGCACCTAATTGGAAAATTATGCAAATTTCAACACATTGGACTCAAACTCGTTAGTCACATATATATATACAAATATAATAAAATAGTTTGATATGCAGACTATGGTATAATTATCATAGTACAATAGTCTGCAATGGTATAATACCTTAAATCATAATATGTATGAATTCTACATATGTAGTGTCCACAAATTACATAGAAAAATACATGTGGAAACATCATTGTTGATTATTAAGTAAGTATATAATGCTAACCAATCAAAACCACTTGATTAGGGCAAGGCATACATTATGTACATATATATCTATATATCTATATATATATATATATCTATATATATATATATATATATATATATATATATATATAGATATATATATATATATGTATATATATATAAATATCTCTCTATACAGGATATCACCTTACAAATGCTCCACATAAATGACAAATACAGATACAACAGTAGAAGTATAATGAATATATAATTCCATTAATATATTGTATAATGCTTATGATGTTGGAAAGAAAGAACACAGGGAAGGAAGGGAGCACAGGGGAGGGGGGGGGGCAGGGGAGGTGGTGGTTGGAGTGGTAAGGGAGGGGTGTGTGGGAGGGGGGGGGAGTGTGTGAGGGTTGTAAGGAAGGAACATGGAATACAGTAATACCCATTAGTAACCCTAGTGTAAGATCACAGAAAAACCTTCAGGTCCCATTCTGTATTGAGGCCTTTAGGTATTTATGTGTCGATGGTGAAGATCTAGAACGTTTCACGTTGGTAACGAGCCCTGGATCGATCTCCACCTCGTTTGTGGGGTCTAATATGTTCAAGAATTACACATTTTACATTTCTGAGACTACCTGACTGGCATTCCATAAAGTGATTAGACATGGGACGTGTAATGTCCAAATTATTAATATGTCTAATATGTTCTAACATCCTTATTTTAAATAAGCGGGTTGTTAGACCCACATATCGTTTATTGCATCCGCAGGTGATCATGTATATTACATGATCCGTGTTACACGTCACAAATGAAAGGATTCTGTATTCTTTAGTTTGTTCAGTGTTAGTGAAACTTTTACATTTTTGGACATATTGACATATTTTACATTTCCCGCATTTAAAACACCCTATTAGATCTGGGAATAGCATGTTTTTGTTGTATTTGTTCTTGTCTGAGATCATACTTGGTGAAACTAGGCTGCCCAGTGTGTGTGCTTTTTGAAAGACAAATGTTGGGTCCATAGATACCATGTCCTTTAAGAGAACATCTGTATTGAGAATGGCCCAGTGTTTCCTAATTATTGATTTGATGTTCATAGCTTGACGGCTATATGAGTGATAAAGAATGGTGGTTCACATTGATTTATGTCATTCTGTTTAAATGTATTGTTCTGTTTTGTATGAGCAAAGCTGGAGAGATCAGTATTGATAAGATCATCCCTAGGTTTATTTCTGGCCTTAGTATATGCCCATTGCACTGATAGTGGGTCATAGCCTCTATCTAAAAATCTTTTAATGAGATCATAGGAACTATTGTCAAAGTGTTCCATCGTAGAACAGTTCCTACGTAAATGAAGGAACTGTCCATAGGGTAATCCTTTAAGTAGATTTGGGCTATGGCAACTAGATGCGTGCAAAAGTGTATTCCTAGAGTTGGGCTTCCGGTATATGTTGGTATATACTCGACTATCCATACCTACATACAGACACAAGTCCAAGAATTGTATGCGGTGATGGTGAAAGTGATATGTGAATGACAGATTATAAGTGTTGGTGTTGAGATAAGTGAAGAAGGCATACAGTTGTGAGACTGTGTCAGACCAAACTATAATGAGATAATCTATATAACGGTGATATGTGATAATGTGATGTCGATAGGGGTTCCTATCTCCAAACACATGGGTATTTTCCCACCACCCCATGAAGAGATTGGCATAGGAAGGCGCAAATGATGATCCCATGGCGGTCCCACATGTTTGGAGATAGAAACCCCCATCCAACATAAAATAATTGTGAGTGAGGAGGAATCTGATGGCATTCAGCAAAAAGGTGATCTGAGCTGGGGCAAGTGTGGCATCAGATTCCAAAAAGTGTCGTGCAGCAGGTAGACCATGTTCATGTGAAATAATAGTGTAAAGCGAAGACACATCTAACGTGACCCAAAGATGTGATGGTGACCAAGTAAAATCAGAAAAACTAGATAAAACGTGTGAGGTGTCTAAAAGGTAGGAAGGAAGTGAAGTGACTAGAGGTTGAAGAAAGTGATTAACGTATTGTGAAAAGTGCTCCCCCAGTGAACCAATACTAGAAACAATGGGTCTACCTGTGCGGTGGAGAAGGGACTTGTGAACTTTAGGGAGGTGATGGAATATGGGTAGAACCGGGTGAGTACTATGTAGATATTCATATTCTTGTACAGAGAGTACTTGAAGGATCCTGCCAAACTCTAATAGTTCATATAATTCCAATAGGAAACCCTGAGTTGGATCCATACTGTATGTAACTTGGTATAGGATTTGTCATCATGGAGTTGGCGTAAGGCCTCTTCTACATAGTAAGCATAGTCTAGGACCACCACTGCTCCCCCTTTATCGGCATTCTTAACCACAATAAGATTATTTTCTTTTAAAGATTGAATAGCTTGTCTTTGTGTGAAGTTCAGATTGTTTGAACTATGAACAACATTTTTGGTTGTGGTAATACCTTGGGAGAGCAGTAGTAGATCCCGTTCCACGGCTGATTGAAACACATTGATTGCATGACCTGTGAAATACATGGGATGAAACTTAGATTTGTTTTTGAAACCTGACGATTGGCTACCCAGAAAGTTTTGTGAATCATATCCAGTCTCTGGTTGATCATTCAACAGCTCTAGCAAGTCCTGTATATGACAATTATCACGAAATGTGAACTGCTTCTTAATATCAAAAATTGGAATTGGACATGGTTCTTCATTATTTGATATTACGTTGTGGACATTGGGTCTCATGGATACTGTCTGTAGATCACCATAGTTAGGTATAGGTATTGAACTGTCTTTGTGCTTGAAAAAACTTTTGAGAGTTAACTTCCTAGTGAACCGGTGAAGATCCACTATAGTGGAGAATAAATCAAAATTTCTATCCGGTGCAAATGTAAGTCCCAAATTCAACACACTCAGTTCAGATTGTGACAGTGTGTATTTAGAGATATTTAGAATGTTTGTGTCTTCTAATTTCAGTGCCTCATCTTTTTTGCAGGGGCCACCCACCAGCTTATTCCTGGATCTTCTTCTCCGTCTGTGTCGTTTTTTGACTGCTGGCGTCCAGATGTATTCATGGCATATGTCTGTGTTCTCCGTGGTAGAAGAATTTCTTCATTGGAAGATGCTCCGGATTCAGTACCTGAGAAGGACACACTTGGAGGGATATGTTCAGAGTCTGAAATATCTGATTCTATATTTTTTCCTGTGTATCAAATAATGAAGAACCATGTCCAATTCCAATTCCTGGAATTATATGAACTATTAGAGTTTGGCAGGATCCTTCAAGTACTCTCTGTACAAGAAAATGAATATCTACATAGTACTCATCCGGTTCTACCCATATTCCATCACCTCCCTAAAGTTCACAAGTCCCTTCTCCACCCCCACCTCCCCCAGGTAGACAAATTATTTCTAGTATTGGTTCACTGGGGGAGCACTTATCACAATACGTTAATCACTTTCTTCAACCTCTAGTCACTTCACTTCCTTCCTACCTTTTAGACACCTCACACATTTTATCTAGTTTTTCTTTTTTTGTATGTCTTTATTTATATAGCGCCATAAATGTACATAGCGCTTCACAGTAGTGATACATATAATATAAATAACAAATAATATAAATAACAGATCATGGGAATAAGTGCTTCAGACATAAAAGTAACATTAAGGAAGAGGAGTCCCTGCTCCGAGGAGCTTACAATCTAATTGGTAGGTAGGGAGAACGTACAGAGAGTAGGAGGGAATTCTAGTAAGTGCATCCGCAGGGGGCCAAGCTTTATGTATCATGTGTCCATGATTATCCCTCCTTTTCCTTTCCTTCCCTTCCTTCCTTCCCTGTGTTCTCCCTTTCCAACATCATAAGCACCCAAATCGTAACAAAATTAAGTAAATAGTTATCTTACATGGGTGTTCTTCCCAAAATTCAACATTTGTATAGTATTGTGCAGCCCTTTATGAAGTTCAGAATTACATTCTTTGGATTCAAATGCTTCTTGTTTGATCGTATATGAAAACAAACCACTTTTCGGGAACCTTTCCTTGCTAAGGCTTGCAGTCCCTCGTACTGTACAGTCATCGCAGGAGCTCCATCTGAACAAAGCCCAACACAGTTATTACAAGAAAGCGTGTGTTCCTTGAGATAATAATCAACCATAATAAAAAGCTGGATACAATGGTCGATAATTATTGTTTGACAAAATAGCACGTTTTCAGAAAACTGACTTTCCCATAAATAGTGAACATAAACAATTACATTGGCAATCATTTACTGAATTAGCAGCTTCACCCAACTGCAATGCAAATATTGTGACTGTTAATATATGTAAACGTTGACCTCGATATTCTGCTACAGGTGCCATTGTTTGACACTGAGATGCTTTGTAGCTGTTCTACTGAATCTTCACCAATCACAGTCCGGACAATGTCCACTGCTCTGATGTCATGTGGCTTTTTTTTTTTTGCACAATTATTTATGCAACTTTATAGGATGGAAGCAGTGCTTTTTTGGCAAAGAAGTTAAGTTCACAATCAAATGTTTTTTCTTTTAGAAGCTCAGACAATTTTCACTCAAAATATCTTGAGACTTGTTCAATCAATTGACATGTTTTGTTTCCAAATGTATTTTCATTTCATTTTGTTTTTGGTATCATACTTTCTGCAGCAAACAATATCAGACAGATGACACATTGGGGTTTGTCTTTGCCATCAACCAGTGTGCTATTGAAAACCCATTTGAAACACATTTTCTCATTTTCTCACTGGCTTGTTGGTTCATTCATGGATGAGTTTTCTCCTTCTTGCTCTGCTTGCTTTCTTTTGATTCCTCCTCTTGCATGTATTAAAAATGTATCCATTGTTGACACAACTGCTATATGAAAGAGAAAAAGACAAGAAAAAAAACAGTAAGAGGTATTTCTTCTTTTAAAGCTCGTTGCATAAAAGTGGAGAGTAATTTCTATCACTAATACATCAATTTCCCTTTTATTTTATTTTTTAACTTTAACTCCCATAGAAAGCAATAGATTTTGTATTCTTTATACATACAGTATGGTGCAATTTTTTCTGTAGTTTTGCAGTCGGAAGACTATGATGAGGATGTTGCCGACTTATTGTCTTGAGGGTGCGGGTGGGGGGGTTCATGGTTCCCGATCAGATCCCCCCATAGCAATAATTTTCTGTCACCGGGGCCATCAAAGTCACGGTCCCGTGGCTTGGCGCTGTGCGGTAAGGTTTGCTACATCTGTACATCTCCCTTTTCTCAACTACAACATCAGGGCACCTGATTCAAATTTATGGAAAGGGTTGTACTAGGTTTGCGCTGATCTTGCAACCAGGAGACTGTGATATTTAACCCATAAAAACATAGGTAAAAGAGGTAACTGTGATAGTGAGGGGGTAACCAGGCCATCAATAAAGGTATTATGCCCGGCTGTTTACATCTGAGCCATATTTGGTTACCTCTCAGCTCTTGAACCTGTTTATTGTAAATGCAAGGTATGTAATTGTGCAACAATAAAGAATTTATGTGTGTTTTACCTTTCCAGGGGTGCAAACAAAAAGATTGCTAGGCTATGAGTTTCAAGGGGGGGTTTACGGAGAAATTGTTGTCAGCATGTATCTAGGGAGCAGGGTTCCAGAGTTGCAGGATACCCCAATAATTTACCCGGGAATCAGGATGGATTCTCGGATACATTGAGACGCATTGCTCTGGCAAAATCTCCCCTTGAAAATGCTTCCACGACTCACCGCTAGGACTCCCTGCTCCAGCACAGACCAGAAAGGTAAGCAGGGCATAGGTGTATAAGGTATCCCCAGAATGGTACCGGGGTCCCCCCAGTAACAAAGTGCTCCCCAGTTAAATGCCTGGTTCCCCAGAACCAGTATAGAGGTTCTGGGGGATACTCCAACCATTTATGAGGTTGCAAGGGTTTTTTTTGAAACCGAAGTCCAGTTTCAAAGGAACAGTGGGACATCAGAGGGGCGCGCGGGACAACGGAGCAGCGGGACATCGGAGGGGCGCGCGGGACAACGGAACAGCGGGACATCGGAGGGGCGCGCGGGACAACGGAACAGCGGGACATCGGAGGGGCGCGCGGGACAACGGAACAGCGGGACATCGGAGGGGCGCGCGGGACAACGGAACAGCGGGACATCGGAGGGGCGCGCGGGACAACGGAACAGCGGGACATCGAAGGGGCGCGCGGGACAACGGAGCAGCGAGACATCGGAGGGGCGCGCGGGACAACGGAGCAGCGGGACAGCGGAGGGGCGCGCGGGACAATGGAACAGCGGGACATCGGAGCGGCGCGCGGGACAGCGGGACATCGGAGGGGCGCGAGGGACAACGGAGCAGCGGGACATCGGAGGGGCGCGCGGGACAACAGAACAGCGGGACATCAGAGGCACGAGGGGGGGATTCAGAGGCATGTGGGGGACATTTGAAGGGCATGTGGGAGTATGGGATACGGTGAAGGTGGGTGGGCAGGCGGCTGTGGGTGGGTGGGTGTCTGTACACACATACTCAGTCACAGAGTCACACACACACTCAGTCACAGAGTCACACACACACTCAGTCACAGAGTCACACACACACTCAGTCACAGAGTCACACACACACTCAGTCACAGAGTCACAGGGTCACACACTCAGTCACAGAGTCACACACACAGAGTCACTCACACACTCAGTCACAGAGTCACACACACAGAGTCACACACACACTCAGTCACAGAGTCACACACACACTCAGTCACAGAGGCACACACACACTCAGTCACAGAGTCACACACTCAGTCACAGAGTCACACACACACACACAGTCAGTCAGTCAGTCAGTCAGTCAGTCAGACACACACACAGTCAGTTATACACACACACTCAGTCACACACACACACACACACACACACACACACACACACACACACACACACACACACACACACACACACACACACACACACACACACACACACACACACACACACACACACACTCAGTCACAGAGTCGCACACACACACACACACACACACACACACACACACACACACACACACACACACACACACACACACACACACACACACACACACACACACACACACACACACACACTCAGTCAGTCAGTCAGACACACACACAGTCAGTCATACACACACACAAACACACACACACACACACCCGCTCAGTCAGACACACTCAGTCACAGAGTCACACACACAGTCAGTCACACACACACACACACACACACACACACACACACACACACACACACACACACACACACACACACACACACACACACACACACACACACACACACACACACACACACACAGTCAGTCAGTCAGTCAGTCAGTCAGTCACACACACAGTCAGTCATACACACACACTCAGTCACACACACACACACACACACACACACACACACACACACACATACACACACACACACACACACACACACACACACACACACACACACACACACACACACACACACACACACACACACACACTCAGTCAGTCACACAAACACACACACACACACACACACACACACACACTCAGTCAGTAAGTCAGTCAGATACACACACAGTCAGTCATACACACACACAAACACACACACACTCACTCAGTCAGACACACTCAGTCACAGAGTCACACACACAGTCAGTCACACACACACACACACACACACACACACACACACACACACACACACACACACACACACACACACACACACACACACACACACACACACACACACACACACACACACACACACTCAGTCAGACACACACACTCAGTCACACACACTCAGTCAGTCACACACACACACAGTTAGTCAGTCACACACACACACTCAAGAAATGGAGCAGCAGGACATCGGAGGGCCGCGCGGGACAACGGAGCAGCGGAACATCGCAGGGCCGCGTGGGACAACGGAGCAGCGGGACATCGGAGGGGAGCGCGGGACAACGAAGCAGTGGGACAGCGGAGGGGCGCGCGGGACAACAGTCAGACACACACACTCAGTCAGAGTCTCTCAGTCACAGGGTCACACACTCAGTCACAGAGTCACACACACACTCAGTCACAGAGGCACACACACACACTCAGTCACAGAGTCACAGAGTCACACACTCAGTCACAGAGTCACACACACACACACACACTCAGTCACAGAGTCACACACACACACACTCAGTCACAGAGTCACACACACAGAGTCACACACACACACTCAGTCACAGAGGCACACACACACACACACACACACACACACACACACACACACACACACACACACACACACACACACACACTCAGTCACAGAGTCACACACACACACACACACACACACACACACACACACACACACACACACACACACACACACACACACACACACACACACACACACACACACACACACACACACACACACACACACAGTCAGTCACACACACACACACACACAGTCAGTCAGTCACACACACACACACAAGAAATGGAGCAGTGGGACATCAGAGGGGCACGCGGGACAACGGAGCAGCGGGACATCGGAGGGGCGCGCGGGACAACGGAACAGCGGGACATCGGAGGGGCACGCGGGACAAAGGAACAGCGGGACATCGGAGGGGCGCGCGGGACAACGGAGCAGCGGGACATCGGAGGGGCGCGCGGGACAACGGAGCAGCGGGACATCGGAGGGGCGCGCGGGACAACGGAGCAGCGGGACATCGGAGGGGCGCGAGGGACAACGGAGCAGCGGGACAGCGGAGCAGCGGGACATCGGAGGGGCGCGTGGGACAACGGAACAGCGGGACATCGGAGGGGCGCGCGGGACAGCGGGACATCGGAGGGGCGCGAGGGACAACGGAGCAGCGGGACATCGGAGGGGCGCGCGGGACAACGGAGCAACGGGACATCGGAGGGGCGCGCGGGACAACGGAGCAGCGGGACATCAGAGGCACGAGGGGGGG
This sequence comes from Ascaphus truei, assembly GCF_040206685.1. NCBI lineage: Eukaryota > Metazoa > Chordata > Amphibia > Anura > Ascaphidae > Ascaphus > Ascaphus truei. The sequence continues at coordinate 181,200,355 of NC_134485.1, forward strand.
ATTCAGAGGCATGTGGGGGACATTTGAGGGGCATGTGGGAGTATGGGATACGGTGAAGGTGGGTGGGCAGGCGGCTGTGGGTGGGTGTCTGTACACACACACTCAGTCACAGAATCACACACACACTCAGTCACAGAGTCACACACACACTCAGTCAAAGAGTCACACACACACTCAGTCACAGAGTCACACACACACTCAGTCACAGAGTCACAGAGTCACACACTCAGTCACAGAGTCACACACACAGAGTCACACACTCAGTCACAGAGTCACACACACACTCAGTCACAGAGTCACACACACAGAGTCACACACTCAGTCACAGAGTCACACACACACTCAGTCACAGAGTCATACACTCAGTCACAGAGTCACACACACACACACACACACACACACACTCAGTCACAGAGTCGCGCACACACACACACACACACACACACACACACACACACACACACACACACACACACACACACACACACACACACACACACACACACACACACACACACACACACACACACACACACACACTCAGTCAGTCACACAAACACACACACACACACACACACACACACACACACACACACACACACACACACACACACACACACACACACACACACACACACACACACACACACACACTCACTCAGTCAGACACACTCAGTCACAGAGTCACACACACAGTCAGTCACACACACACACACACACACACACACACACACACACACACACACACACACACACACACACACACACACACACACACACACACACACACACACACACACACACACTCAGTCAGACACACACAGTCAGTCACACACACTCAGTCAGTCACACACACACACACACAGTTAGTCAGTCACACACACACACTCAAGAAATGGAGCAGCAGGACATCGGAGGGCCGCGCGGGACAACGGAGCAGCGGAACATCGCAGGGCCGCGCGGGACAATGGAGCAGCGGGACATCGGAGGGGTGCGCGGGACAACGAAGCAGTGGGACAGCGGAGGGGCGCGCGGGACAACAGTCAGACACACACACTCAGTCAGAGTCTCTCAGTCACAGGGTCACACACTCAGTCACAGAGTCACACACACACTCAGTCACAGAGGCACACACACACACACACACTCAGTCACAGAGTCACAGAGTCACACACTCAGTCACAGAGTCACACACACACACACACACACACTCAGTCACAGAGTCACACACACACACACACTCAGTCACAGAGTCACACACACAGAGTCACACACACACACTCAGTCACAGAGGCACACACACACACACACACACACACACACACACACACACACACACACACACACACACACACACACACACACACACACACACACACACACACACACTCAGTCACAGAGTCACACACACACACACACACACACACACACACACACACACACACACACACACACACACACACACACACACACACAAACACAAACACACACACACAGTGAGTCACACACACACACACACACAGTCAGTCAGTCACACACACACACAAGAAATGGAGCAGTGGGACATCAGAGGGGCGCGCGGGACAACGGAGCAGCGGGACATCGGAGGGGCGCGCGGGACAACGGAACAGCGGGACATCGGAGGGGCGCGCGGGACAACGGAACAGCGGGACATCGGAGGGGCGCGCGGGACAACGGAACAGCGGGACATCGGAGGGGCGCGCGGGACAACGGAACAGCGGGACATCGGAGGGGCGCGCGGGACAACGGAACAGCGGGACATCGGAGGGGCGCGCGGGACAACGGAGCAG
>NC_134485.1:181267165-181354665 GCF_040206685.1 Ascaphus truei
CACACACACACACACACACACACACACACACACACACACTCAGTCACAGAGTCACACACACACACACACACACACACACACACACACACACACACACACACACACACACACACACACACACACACACACACACACACTCAGTCACAGAGTCACACACACACACACACACACACACACACACACACACACACACACACACACACACACACACACACACACACACACACACACACACTCAGTCAGTCAGTCACACAAACACACACACACACTCAGTCAGTCAGTCAGACACACACACAGTCAGTCATACACACACACAAACACACACACACACACACACACACACACACACACACACACACACACACACACACACACACACACACACACACACTCAGTCAGTCAGTCAGTCAGACACACACACAGTCATTCATACACACACACTAAGTCACACACACACACACACACACACACACACACTCAGTCAGTCACACAAACACACACACACACACACACTCAGTCAGTCAGTCAGACACACACACAGTCAGTCATACACACACACAAACACACACACACACTCACTCAGTCAGACACACTCAGTCACAGAGTCACACACACAGTCACACACACACACACACACACACACACACACACACACACACACACACACACACACACACACACACACACACACACACACACACACACACACAGTCAGTCAGACACACACAGAGTCAGTCATACACACACACTCAGTCACACACACACACACACACACACACACACTCAGTCAGACACACACATTCAGTCAATGACACACACACACACACACACACAGTCAGTCATTCACACACACACACACACACGAAATGGAGCAGCGGGACATAGGAGGGGCGCGCGGGACAACGGAGCAGCGGAACATCGGAGGGGCGCGCGGGACAACGGAACAGCGGGACATCGGAGGGGCGCGCGGGACAACGGAACAGTGGGACATCAGAGGGGCGCGCGGGACAACGGAACAGCGGGACATCAGAGGGGCGCGCGGGACAACGGAGCAGCAGGACGTCGGAGGGGCGCGCGGGACAACGGAGCAGCGGGACAACGGAGCAGCGGGACATCGGAGGGGCGCGCGGGACAGCGGGACATCGGAGGGGCGCGAGGGACAACGGAGCAGCGGGACATCGGAAGGGCGCGCGGGACAACGGAGCAGCGGGACATCAGAGGCACGAGGGGGGGATTCAGAGGCATGTGGGGGACATTTGAGGGGCATGTGGATGTATGGGATACAGTGAAGGTGGGTGGGCAGGCGGCTGTGGGTGGGCGTCTGTACACACACACTCAGTCACAGAGTCACACACACACTCAGTCACAGAGTCACACACACTCAGTCACAGAGTCACACACACACTCAGTCACAGAGTCACACACACTCAGTCACAGAGTCACACACTCAGTCACAGAGTCACACACACACACACTCAGTCACAGAGTCACACACACAGAGTCACACACACACTCAGTCACAGAGGCACACATTCAGTCACAGAGTCACACACACACTCAGTCACAGAGGCACACACACACACACACACACACACACACACACACACACACACACACACACACACACACACACACACACACACACACACACACACACACACACACACACACACACACACACACCCAGTCACAGAGTCACACACACACACACCCAGTCACAGAGTCACACACACACACACACACACACACACACACACACACACACACACACACACACACACACACACACACACACACACACACACACACACACACACACACACACACACACACACACACACACACACACTCAGTCAGTCAGACACACATACAGTCAGTCATACACACACACACTCAGTCTCAACCACACACACACACACACACACACACACACACACACACACACACACACACACACACACACACACACACACACACACACACACACACACACACACACACACACATACACACACACACACACACACACACACACTCAGTCAGACACACACAGTCAGTCACACACACTCAGTCACAGAGTCACACACACACACACACACTCAGTCACAGAGTCACACACACACACACACACACACTCAGTCACAGAGTCACACACACACACACACTCAGTCACAGAGTCACACACACAGAGTCACACACACACTCAGTCACAGAGGCACACACACACACACACACACACACACACACTCAGTCACAGAGTCACACACACACACACACACACACACACACACACACACACACACACACACACACACACACACACACACACACACACACACACACACACACACACAGTCACACACACACAGTCAGTCACACACACACACACAAGAAATGGAGCAGTGGGACATCAGAGGGGCGCGCGGGACAACGGAGCAGCGGGACATCGGAGGGGCGCGCGGGACAACGGAACAGCGGGACATCGGAGGGGCGCGCGGGACAAAGGAACAGCGGGACATCGGAGGGGCGCGCGGGACATCGGAACAGCGGGACATCGGAGGGGCGCGCGGGACAACGGAACAGCGGGACATCGGAGGGGCGCGCGGGACAACGGAACAGCGGGACATCGGAGAGGCGCGCGGGACAACGGAACAGCGGGATATCGGAGGGGCGCGCGGGACAACGGAGCAGCGGGACAGCGGAGCAGCGGGACATCGGAGGGGCGCGCGGGACAACGGAACAGCGGACCATCGGAGGGGCGCGCGGGACAACGGAACAGCGGGACATCGGAGGGGCGCGCGGGACAGCGGGACATCGGAGGGGCGCGAGGGACAACGGAGCAGCGGGACATCGGAGGGGCGCGCGAGACAACGGAGCAGCGGGACATCGGAGGCACGAGGGGGGGATTCAGAGGCATGTGGGGGACATTTGAGGGGCATGTGGGAGTATGGGATACGGTGAAGGTGGGTGGGCAGGCGGCTGTGGGTGGGTGTCTGTACACACACACTCAGTCACAGAGTCACACACACACTCAGTCACAGAGTCACACACACACTCAGTCACAGAGTCACACACACACTCCGTCACAGAGTCACACACACACTCAGTCACAGAGTCACACACACACTCAGTCACAGAGTCACAGAGTCACACACTCAGTCACAGAGTCACACACACAGAGTCACTCACACACTCAGTCACAGAGTCACACACACACTCAGTCACAGAGGCACACACTCAGTCACAGAGTCACACACACACACACACACACACACACACACACACACACACACACACACACACACACACACACACACACACACACACACAGAGTCACACAAACACACACACACACACACACACACACACACACACACACACACACACACACACACACACACACACTCAGACACAGTAAGTCACACACACACACACACACACACACACACACACACACACACACACACACACACACACACACACACACACACACACACACACACACACACACACTCAGTCAGAGTCACTCAGTCACAGGGTCACACACTCAGTCACAGAGTCACACACACACTCAGTCACAGAGGCACACACACACACACACTCAGTCACAGAGTCACACACACACACACACACACACACACACACACACACACACACACACACACACACACACACACACACACACACACACACACACACACACACACACACACACAGTCAGTCACACACACACACACAAGAAATGGAGCAGTGGGACATCAGAGGGGCGCGCGGGACAACGGAGCAGCGGGACATCAGAGGGGCGCGCGGGACAACGGAACAGCGGGACATCGGAGGGGCGCGCGGGACAACGGAACAGCGGGACATCGGAGGGGCGCGCGGGACAACGGAACAGCGGGACATCGGAGGGGCGCGCGGGACAGCGGGACATCGGAGGGGCGCGCGGGATAACGGAACAGCGGGACAACGGAGGGGCGCGCGGGACAGCGGGACATCGGAGGGGCGCGCGGGATAACGGAACAGCGGGACAACGGAGCAGCGGGACATCGGAGGGGCGCGCGGGACAACGAAGCAGCGGGACAGCGGAGCAGCGGGACATCGGAGGGGCGCGCGGGACAACGGAGCAGCGGGACATCGGAGGGGCGCGCGGGACAACGGAACAGCGGGATATCAGAGGCACGAGGGGGGGATTCAGAGGCATGTGGGGGACATTTGAGGGGCATGTGGGAGTATGGGATACGGTGAAGGTGGGTGGGCAGGCGGCTGTGGGTGGGTGTCTGTACACACACACTCAGTCACAGAGTCACACACACACTCAGTCACAGAGTCACACACACACTCAGTCACAGAGTCACACACACACTCAGTCACAGAATCACACACACACTCAGTCACAGAATCACACACACACTCAGTCACAGAGTCACACACACACTCAGTCACAGAGTCACACACACACTCAGTCACAGAGTCACACACACACTCAGTCACAGAGTCACAGAGTCACACACTCAGTCACAGAGTCACACACACAGAGTCACTCACACACTCAGTCACAGAGTCACACACACACTCAGTCACAGACTCACACACACACTCCGTCACAGACTCACACACACACACACACTCAGTCACAGACTCACACACACACTCCGTCACAGAGTCACACACACACTCAGTCACAGAGTCACACACACACTCAGTCACAGAGTCACAGAGTCACACACTCAGTCACAGAGTCACACACACAGAGTCACTCACACACTCAGTCACAGAGTCACACACACACTCAGTCACAGACTCACACACACACTCCGTCACAGACACACACACACACACACACACACACACACACACACACACACACACACACACACACACACACACTCAGTCACAGTAAGTCACACACACACACACACACACACACACACACACACACACACACACAGTCAGTCACACACACACACAGTCAGAGACACAGACACACTCAGTCACACACTTGGTCACACACACACTCAGTCACACACACACACTCAAGAAACGGAGCAGCGGGACATCGGAGGGCCGCGCGGGACATTGGAGGCATGAGGGGGGGCATCAGAGGCATGTGGGGGGGGGATCAGGCATGTGGGGGGACATTTCAGGGGCATGTGGAAGCATCTGAGGGGCATGTGGGAATATGGGAGATGGTGGGTGGGCAGGTGACGGTGAAGGTGGGTGGGTGTCTGTACACACACACTCAGTCACAGAGTCACACACACACTCAGTCACAGAGTCACACACACACAGTCACAGAGTCACACACACACACAAATAATAAAAAATATTTATAATAATAAAAACCCATAACAAATCCACGTCTGTGTCTTCTTTCTTCTTTGGGGTATTTTGGGGTCTTCTTCCGTCTTCTTCCATCTTCTTACGCCACGCCCTTCTTCTCAGGAGGGGAGATGTTCCCTCCTCGGCGACTAGCTTCAAAATGAGGCGACATAGGCTTTTATAGGCCTATGACGTCACATTTTGGTCAAATGTTTCACACGGTCCTGATTGGGCAGTGAAAAACATGTGATTTGGCCGAGCAAAAAAAAAAAATAATGACGTCATTTAAAGGCAATGAAAGCACAGCCAATCAGAATGGCTTTGCTTCAATTGCCTTTAAGATGACGTCATTAAAAGAAACATGGCCGGCCTCACATGGTACGGTAGCCAATCAGAGCGTGGGAAATACATCCCAACTCTGATTGGCTCTAGTACCATGTGACAGGCTTTTAAAGACGTCTACTCTGACCTGGCGTGTTCTGATCAACGCAACTTTCGTGTACGCTAAGGTTGCGTTGCTTAGGGCATCCCGCTTAAGGGCAGAATTTAACGCAAACAAAGTTGCGAACGAGCAAAGTTGGACTTAGAAAAAATTCTTGAAAAAAGTCATTTTTAGATCGCAAAGTGCCTGTTTGCGTTGCTTAGTGCATCGGGTTGAGCGCAAAAGCACGTTCTAAGAGCACTTTGCGGTCTAAAAGTGACTTAACGGAGCTTAGTGCATAGCCCCCATAGTGTGCATGCGGTTATAAACCGCACACGTTACTATACCTACCTCTGCTGTTGCTGCAACTGATTATATACCACATGTGCATTCAGATAGTGGAGTGTACACCTTAGCAGGGCTATATCAATTGTATATACCGCACCACCACATTATTTTGAGTATGGCCCTCAGCTCATTTTCTATTGGACGTGCCCAAAACTGGCTTATCGTGCGTTCAATGTTTTTTTCCCTCTGCTAGCACACTGAAACTTCCCGTACGCTGGCTGATAGAAAAAATAAGCCGCCTGTGACATTTGCATGGAGATTCTGCATAAATAGTGCTTGTGACATCACATTTAGCCTCAAAATGGTTAACAGCTACCTGATTGGCTGTTCAAACCATGTTCTGACGGTAACATTTTTTTTTTTTTTTACATGACGTCACTTAAAGGGAATGATGCCAGCAAATCAGAATGGCTGTGCTTCATTTGCCTTTAAGATGACTTCACTAAATCCAAGATGGCCGGCGTCACATGGTATTTCAGCCAATCAGAGTATGGAATGGGTTCCCACGATCTGATTGGCTGAAATACCATGTGACGCCGGCTTCGTCACGTCATCTTAAAGGCAAATGAAGAACAACCATTCTGATTGGCTGGCATCATTCCCTTTAAGTGACGTCATGTCAAAAAAAATGTTTTAAGTCGGAACATGGTTTGAACAGCCAATCAGGTGGCTGTTAACCATTTTGAGGCTAAATGTGACGTCACAAGCCCATTTAAGGCCGTGACGCCTTATTTGAGCCCAAGAAGACGACAACATCGGTTGGGATTTACCATGGGCTTTTTTGGATTGACAGATGAAGATAGAAGATAAAGAAGATCAAGAAATGGTGACAGATGAAGATAGAAGAAGGTGATTAAAGAAAGAAAAAAGAAGATTTGGGTACCTGATCCGGATATTCATGGCGGATGGCATCGGATGCTGTTGGAGGCCTTCAAGGTACGTGAGCTTCATGTTATCCCGGGAGTCGGAGGGCCACCGCTTCTAATGGTAAGTATTATATTGAATGTTTGTAAATGTCTCTTTTGACCGGTTTCTTCATTGGATATGTTTTTTGAATTTTCGGGGGGAGGCACATTGACTGATAATATATTAATCTGTACCACTTTAGGGTACAGATGAATACATTATTATGACAATATTTGGGGGGCATTTGTGGCTTGGTATTGCTGTTGTTTTTTTTTATGTCAGTTTCTTATGTGGAAGTGATTGTTTGTTTTTTTCCTGCTTAATGGTAATAAAATGTTTGCGATTGGTGTTCGTTTGTAGTTAATGTTGTATTATGTTAGCTAATGCATTTTATGGTTATTTCAGATATTGTTTGAATGTATTTCTTTGTGTAGCCCTGCTTCCTATTGAAAACAGTTCGCTACCAATGCTGTGCAACCTGTTGGCTCGCGGGGCCTAAGCCTCCGCCACGGAGAGCCTGGGGCACCTCGTGTGAATACTGATAACCTCTTACTTAGTGCAGCGCCTCCACCTGCGATGGCTCCCAGTAGAGTAGGAGTTGTGCCTCGCAGGACAATAATGTATTACTCCACACACACAGCATATAAAATAACCAATGACTTTACTAACGCAACCGCAACCTTGCATGTAATCAACAGGTGTCCCTCCCTAGAGGAGACACTATGTTACTGCGTCTCGCAGGATGCGACCCCTTCACCGTGCAGCCACACCGTGTCCAGTTCCCACACTCAATATTCACCCACCCCCAAAGTGAGGTATATGTGTGTGACTGCGCAGCCACTATCCTGATATATATGTATAGTTGTGCACTTGCTGATGTTACCTGCCGAGTGCTCCAGCGCTCGGGCCTGCCAAGGAACTTCACAAAGGATCAGACGTCGCAGGAATTCCAGGAGCACCCTCCGGGGCGATCCCACCCGGTGGGCTGCTGTGCGGCCGAGGTCTGAGCCCAAACCTCTGGGTTGATATTGCATCAGTCTCTGGGTGTATAACTCTCCCGCAGATACTAAAGGGAACTGTCTCCTATCTGAGGGCCTGTCCCTACTTCCGCTCCACTCTACGTGAACTCAGGGCCTAACTGGGCCAGGGGGATGGGGCCTAGTCAAGGGGCTGTCGGCCTCCCTACACACTGAGCGCCTTTCCCTTTCCTCCTCCCGCTCGGTTCTGCCCGGCGTGCTCCCCTGCGCAACCTCTAAACCCTTCCTCCCGTTATGCCCACCACCCTATTGGCTCCTTGGCATCACCTGGTCTCGCTATGGCTGCTGGGATTCTAAGTCCTGTGCGCTCCACCGTATAGGAGCCGCTCCTCTTTCGCGGGCTTTGCAATCTCGTGCTGCGCATGCGCGACCTCTGCTCCCTCACCACCTCCACGGGCTCACCGCGCATGTGCGAACACCAATATGGTGGCGCCCTACTTCTCGGGTTGCCAAGGAGCCTCCGATGTACCGGAGCACTCCCTACACGCTGCAACCTTCCACCATGCGGAGATAAGGGTAACCTGGGGGACCTGGCTACATCTGTCTTTTAATGTTTACATTCATTAATGTTGTAGTAATTCATTGGTTTGATTGGTTAGTGTTACTATTCATTTTGAGTTGGTTTAGGAATTAATTGGTTTCATTGGTTAATGGTTTAATTAATTCATTGTTGATGTTGTTACTGCTTGTATTCATTGGATTAGCTGGCTACTGTTTTTATTTACTTTATTTAGGTATGCTAATGCAGTGTTTAATAATGGGCAAATAATCTATTATCCATATCTGGATAATAGTTATTTTGCACATTATTGTACTGTATGTGTTAGGGGGGTGTATTTAGTTAGAAATAATGTTTAGTATTTTTGTAGGCCCAACATTGGTACCGCTGGCCCACGGGTACCCCGGGACTCCTGCGGGGACCCCGGGACAGCCGCGGGGTCAGCCGGGGACACCCGCGCGACCCACTGCCTCCCTCGGGGACCCCGCGGGGTCAGCCGGGGACACCCGCCAGCCTGTTGTATGGGTTTTGCGCCTGCAAAAAGGTAAACAGATGAATACATTATTATGACAATATTTGGGGGCATTTGTGGCTTGGTATTGCTGTTGGTTTTTTTAATGTCACTTTCTTATGTGGATGTGATTATTTGTTTTTTTCCTGCTTAATGGTAATAAAATGTTTGCGACTAGTGTTCGTTTGTAGTTAATGTTGTATTATGTTAGCTAATGCGTTTTATGGTTATTTCAGATATTGTTTGAATGTATTTCTTTGTCTTTTAATGTTTACATTCATAAATGTTGTAGTAATTCATTGGTTTGATTGGTTAGTGTTACTATTCATTTTGAGTTGGTTCAGGAATTAATTGGTTTCATTGGTTAATGGTTTAATTAATTCATTGTTGATGTTGTTATTGCTTGTATTCATTGGATTAGCTGCCTACTGTTTTTATTTACTTTATTTAGGTATGCTAATGCAGTGTTTAATAATGGGCAAATAATCTATTATCCATATCTGGATAATAGTTATTTTGCACCTTATTGTACTGTATGTGTTAGGGGGATGTATTTAGTTAGAAATAATGTTTAGTATTTTTGTAGGCACAACATTGGTACCTCTGGCCCGCGGGTACCCCGGGACGGCCGCGGAGTCAGCCGGGGACACCCACCGGCATGTTGTATGGGTTTTGCTTCTGCAAAACGGTAAACAAAGAATTTTTTCTAAGTCCTGCTTTTTTTATCACCTGCCTTTAGCTGGTGAGCTTTATTCCGCGCAACTTTCACGTACATAGTTACATAGTTACATAGTAGATGAGGTTGAAAAAAGACTTCTGTCCATCAAGTTCAACCTATGCTAAATTTAGACAACAGATACTTTATCCTATATCTATACTTATTGATCCAGAGGAAAGCAAACAAAAAACCCCATTAAGGGGGGAAATTAATTCCTTCCTGACTCCAAGAATTGGCAATCGGATTAATCCCTGGATCAATATCCTTCCCATGTATACTTATTTGGTATATCCCTGTATACCTTTCCCATCTAAAAATATGTCCAACCTTTTTTTGAACAAATCTATTGTATCTGCCATCACAGTCTCCATGGGTAATGATTTCCACATTTTAACTGCCCTTACTGTAAAGAACCCTTTCCTTTGTTGCTGGTGAAATTTCCTTTCCTCCAACCTTAAGGGATGGCCCCGAGTCCTTTGTACTGCCCGTGGGATGAAAAGTTCTTTTGAAAGCTATTTGTATTGTCCCTGAATATATTTGTATATAGTTATCATATCCCCTCTTAGACGCCTCTTTTCTAATGTAAATAAATCTAATTTAGCTAGCCTCTCCTCATAAGCTAGAATGTCCATCCCCTTTATTAATTTGGTGGCTCTTCTCTGCACTCTCTCTAGTTCCATAATGTATTTTCTTAGGATTGGTGCCCAAAATTGTATTCCATATTCAAGGTGTGGTCTTACTAATGCTTTGTAAAGGGGCATAATTATGTTTACTTCCCTTCCATCCATTGCCCGTTTGATGCAAGATAAGATCTTGTTTGCCTTTGCAGCTACTGCATGACATTGGGCACTATTGCTAAGCCTGTTGTCTACAAGCACTCCTAAATCCTTCTCCATCAAGGATTCCCCCAATATATCTCCATTTAATTTGTAAGTGGCCTTTTTATTCTTGTATCCCAAATGCATAACCTTACATTTATCTGTATTAAACCTCATCTGCCATTTACCTGCCCACGTTTCCTGTCTCTCCAAGTCCTTCTGAAGAGAAATTACATCCTGCTCTGATTCTATTACCTTACACAATTTAGTATCATCAGCAAAGATGGAGACTTTGCTCTCGATCCCAACCTCAAGGTCATTAATAAACAAGTTAAAAAGCAGGGGTCCCAGTACCGATCCCTGAGGTACTCCACTCACGACTTTAGCCCAACCTGAAAAAGTTCCATTTATGACAACCCTCTGTTGTCTGTCCTTTAACCAGTTTTCATCCAGGCGCATATATTATTACTGAGTCCAACTTTATTTTTTCTTTATACGTACGATAAGTTTGCGTTGCTTAGTGAATCATGCAGAAGGGCAGGATTCAGTACAAACAGCTCATCGTACGAGCAAAGTTGGACTTTGAAAAATTTCCAGGAATAATTCAGTTTTAGAGCGCAAAGTGCCTGTTTGCGCGGCTTAGTGAATAGCACTCGGCGGAACTTCACGTCCTAAGAGCACTTTGCGCTCTTAAAATGACTTATCACTGCTTAGTGCATAGCCCCTATAGCTATTAAGCTGATTGATCTCACAACCAGTTTCTTACCTGGCACCCTCCCCTCAGGGGATCATTTTTTATTCCTCTTTTAATTCACATGTACATACTTACACTTGTTTCGGCGTGACTACTTGTCAACATTAAAGTTTTGTTATTTTCTGTTTTTACACAGACTTCTCGTCTGTCATTATTGTTATACCCTCATTGGGGTAGTGGGACACTTGTTAAATCAGTGGATATTCATCCTTGCTAATATACTTGTGCACCAAGATTGCGTGCTAACAGGGATCTAGGTGACTCTGTTCACCATTTTTGTTTGTGCCTCAATTTCTCCCTACGCACCTGGAGCCTAATACTAATCTGTATGTTTGGGTATTGAGCGATAACTGTATGTTTGTATGTTTAATAGTTATTTTGCCCATTACTTTACTTTATGTGTTTTTGGTGCTACGGGGGGATGGGAGGTCATTTATTTAAAATTATTTATGTATTTGTTATTTATTTTTTTGTGGCACAGAATTGGTACTGCTGCCAAGCGGTGACCCCCAGACACCTGCGGGAACACCCGAGGGCCACCGCTGGCCTCTAGTATCATTCCTGTGCCTAAAATAATAATAGATGTAATGTATATAAGGGGGTATAGGAGTTGTTGGGGGCACAGGGGGTGGGTGTGTTGTGTATTGCGATGTTTATTGGGGGCAATTGAAACCCAATAAACATGCTAATGTTACTTAACCCCTTCATTGCCTTTGCGGTTAGCCTCTAAGGTAATGAAGTGACTGTAAGTGCATTTTTCCTGGCTCGGATGCATGCTGGGGGTCTCCGGTGCTGGTATTAATGGGTATCAGCTCCGGAGACCCCCGGCATCAATCCAAGGCAGGAAAAGGGCCTGATTTTTTCTAAGTCCCGTATAGCCGCTCAGCCCCAGCTTCTTGCCAACTTTTTTGTGGCGGGGCGTTTTGGAGAACATTTCCCCATTCTAGAGCGACGATCAGCGCCAAGATGCTGATCGGCGCTACTAGAATACAGCGACTTAGAAAACTGGCGAGGGTAGGGCTTCTCGCCAAGCGCGCGGCGAGTTTAAATTTCCGCCAAAAAAAAACGGCACATTTTCCTTATCTCGCCAGCTTTTCGGCACTTACTGAATCGCAGTAGGCATATTTGCCAAAAAACTGGCGAGATGGGGCTTATCGCCGTTTACTGCATAGGCCCCTATATCGGAAGTGATCTCTCATATAATTTGTTCCTTTATACAAAGTCTACTGTATTTACTCTCTTCTGCCTCTATGTACTGTAACCAATTGACAGATTTTTATTACTCACAATCCCGTAACCATGCAGCTTGCTCCAGTTCTGAATAAGACATGGCGAATCATTCATATACAGTTTAACTGTCATGGTAAGGTATGTTTCAGGCACATGGTACTAATGCATGTTTGGCATCCTCGCAGGGAGATTCTTCTGTGTAATGACAATCAAATGTGACCAAGCTCAAACTTTAAACTCTGTTGAATTAGAAGTTGAACAAAGTAATACATTTATACACATTTATAAAATACTAGAGGAAAAAATATAATAGATTACAAAAAACATATGTAGCACCTTTTCCCCCACCCTATGTGAGATGATGTAGGTATTGGTGTATTCTGGTGCTGGTGCATACCTGTGAGGTAGAACAGAAGGCCCCTGAGATCTCTGCGGTGATATAGGGAGAAATCGGATAGGCAATCAGGGATGGTCCATTAGTCAGCGAAGCGCCTCCAGCCCAGGAGGATCCTGGTGCAGCCAGGTTGAACCTCAGAGACAACTCTTCTTGATAGTTCACACTTCAAACATCACACCATAGATGATATAACTGGGGTTTATTGGGTTCAGTACAACATACAGGCTTCTTTCCCTGAATACAGTACCCCAGGCTTGAGGCCTTGAGCACCCTTCCTCATCATAACTTACCCCCTAACAGGGCAAGGCCTCAGCTCACAGCTATCCAGGAGAGGCTCACTACTGGGTCCTCATAGGAGGGAGTGCAGCACAGAACTAACTCCCTGAAACACTTACTCTAAACTCTAGAGGGAAACCCCCTCCTTCCCAGGGGAGTGGCTTGTTAGTCAGCCTCCTAGCAGTCATAGGCCCCCCTTGTAATACAAGGCTACTCCTGAACTTTATTAAGTAACACACATATAACAAGATAACCAGGCCCTGCAGGATTTGTTCCCACCACTGCCCACTCTTTACTGGGACTTACAGTGCTAAAGGGGCCAAAGAAATAGTAGCCTAAGGAGGCTTGGCTACATCCTCCCTCTAGTTTTGAAATCCCGCATGACCCGCATGAGGGTATAACATCCACCACATATTTATACAATGAAAATAAAATGGCAGTCAACATTACAACATGGCATAACAGTACTTTAAGACCATCTGTAATAGTGAGCTGGGTCTGGCTTGAGCATAAGATTCCCTTTACTATCCGATACCGTCACTGAATAGCAGCGCTTGCGCCCAGACCCCCAATATTCTCCACTGTATCAAAGTGGACCCTGCGGCCTACCTGCCAACTTTCATTAAATAGCAGGTTCTGTCTTCCCTGTTGTGCATACTATTGTTGGCCTGCACCTTCATGTAATCTATTATGGCTGCGCACACCCACTCATCCCGGTAAACTTCAGCTGTTCGCAGTAGAGATTCAGGAAGGTAGGGATAATCATACCCTTCCAGTCTAAACTTTTGAACCAACACACTATCAGCGTGACTACTCTTGGTTAAATTATGCCCGTAGGCCTGACCTGGCAATACCCAGTAGATGGATCCTTTCCATAGAGGCTCACTAACTGATTCCTCTCCCTCTGGTTTTGAGAAAAGGCTTGCCTCCATTTTTGTACAGCGCACCCGCATAATTTCTGCCTCCTGCAGAATTTCATAGAACTGGCTCTCCTTCCACCAATGATCGGTCTGGGAACCCCTTTCCAGCACAAACTGGGTCAGTTTTAGATGCGGCACATATCCCCTAAATAGTGGGTCCCACCACGGTAGAGGTTCCGCCCCTTCAGACACTTTAACCATCACAATTGGGGTAACCGTCACACAAGAGGGGGCCACAGCCATTACCGGGGAAATAGGTAGAGGGGACCGGGCCCTGTATCGGTTGTCACAATTAACTCCTCAGGGTCTGAAGTCAGTTCCCAGGGCTCCAAGGGAGCCTGCTCAGCGTCCATACTTTGGGAACTGCGGCTCCCATACGGATTTCGGAATCGAGCAGGTGCTGAAGCATTATCCAGAAATCGGGCTGGTAGCTCTTGGACGACTGTCTAGCCATCTCTATCAGTCTTTGGAGAAACCCGTGGATATCGGGAAGTCCCCCAGAGTTCTGCAGGGTCTTAGATGTCTCCGCTCCAGGGCCCTGGAGGCGAAGGTACGGTGCGTGGCATTCAGAGCACCGGGAAGTGGATCCCAGTGCATGCCCACCCGTTCACACAATGGGCAGACCAACCGGAGTGAGTTCTCCCCATCGTGGGGCAGTAAAAGCAGCACTCCGTGGAGAACTAAGTGAGTGCCTTTTTTCTCATCCATCGTCGCAGCTATTTGGGAGGGAGCGAGTAGGAGTGCGTCTGTGCAGCAATACTACTACCTGCGACTGTGGCTAACTCCCCACATCCGCGGCTCGAAGCAGATAGATATGCCTTCAGCTCCTCCCTCTGGTAATGCAATAGTAGGGCTGTGGAGAAAAGGGTGTGACTTGGCTTTCGGGCCAATCCCAGATAATTCTGCCAGGATGGCACGGCTAGGCTTTGCACCAACCCAGCAATTTGCAACAGAGTCTTGCAACTTTGCACAAGCTGCCAAGTGGTCTCCTGTTTTTGGCGGGAACCACCATTTTACATTGATAAAGCACATGATACGGGTCCCTTTTCGGGTGCTGTGTTAGCATGGCTGCAGCTGCTCAAACAGAGGTTCACTTGCATGTAGATTGAAGAGTTCCTTCTTTTCCTCCTTGCTGCAAAAGTCAGTCCTGATTCTATCTCAGCAGTGCCTCCATTTGTAGCACCTTTTCCCCCACCCTATGTGAGATTATGTAGCTACTGGTGTATTCTGGTGCTGGTGCATACCTGTTAGATTGAACAGAGATCTCTGCGGTGGTATAGGGAGACATGAGAACAGGTTATCAGGGATGGTCCAGCGGTCCAGGAGGATCCTGGTGCAGCTCAGGGGCAACTCTTCTTGATAATTAACACATCAAACATCACACCAGAGTTGATATAACTGAGATCTCTGCGGTGATATAGGGAGAAATCGGATAGGCAATCAGGGATGGTCCATTAGTCAGCAAAGCGCCTCCAGCCCAGGAGGATCCTGGTGCAGCCAGGTTGAACCTCAGAGACAACTCTTCTTGATAGTTCACACTTCAAACATCACACCATAGATGATATAACTGGGGTTTATTGGGCTAAGTACAGCATACAGGCTTCTTTTCCTGAAGGCAGTACCCCAGTCTTGAGGCCTTGAGCACCCCTCCTCAACATACCTTACCCCCTAACAGGTTAAGGCCCCAGGCCCCTCCTATCCAGGAGAGGCTTACTGCTGCGTCCTCATAGCAGGGAGTGCAGCACAGAACTAACTCCCAAAAACACTTACTCTAAACTCTAGAGGGAAACCCCCTCCTTTCCAGAAGAGTGGCTTGTAAGATGGCCTCCTATAAGTCATAGCCCCCCACCCCCTTGTAATACCAGGATACTCCTGAACTTTATTAGGTAGCACACATATAACAATACAACCATGCCCACTCTTTACTGGGACTTACAGTGCTAGAGGGGCCAGATAATTAGTAGCCTAAGGAGGCTTAGCTACACATAGAAAACACAGTTCTTCATTAAAGCTACTGAAAGAGAGGGTATTTATTGCAAAGAGAATCCACATTGATCTGTATGTTGAAGTCCAATCTCAATTGCCTTGTCAAATACCAATATTATCATGTTCAATGCCAGAGATTCTAAAATGTTTAGGAGATCATTGGTGACTCATTGAAATGTTTAGCAATTTAAATTCATTAATCATTCTTCAAAATTGCATTCACATGTTCTATTGCCCTGAATTTAAATTGTCTTCTGGTTTTTCCTACATACTGTAGATCAAGTTACAAGGACATACTGCAACATAATTAAGATCTATTTATTTGCAATAAAAAGCTTTAACAGTATACTTTTTAAATTTGCATCGGGTCCATTACATATACACCACAGGGAAAATTCCCTTTAGGAATATTTTTATGATTGCCTAACCATCAAGTATCTGAAGGCGTCTTACCAAAATGACTTAAAAAGAATGTCTTTGAGATATGTAGACTGTGTACCTATCATTTGTGTATAATCA
Organism: Ascaphus truei; assembly: GCF_040206685.1. NCBI lineage: Eukaryota > Metazoa > Chordata > Amphibia > Anura > Ascaphidae > Ascaphus > Ascaphus truei. The sequence goes on from NC_134485.1 coordinate 181,283,825, forward strand.
CGTAAGACTGCCTTCAGATCCTAAATAACCCTGTTTATCTAATATCCTACACAAGTCATTCCAATGTGTTAAATAACCTGTGATGAATCTTATAAGACCTCATCGAAAATAGAAGATCAGAACATGAAATGTTTTGCTTGCAATTAACCTCTATTAATAGATTAATTTGATCAGCCTCTAGCTTTAAGTCGATGTTTAATCTCTCGTAATCTTATTTCAAAAGTCTGGACATCACTACAATTTCTCTTGAATTGCAGGAATTGTCTGATTGGTGTAACTTTAATCAAAGAGGACATTTATTGACTTTTAGCATATGTAGCCCTCTTTCCCCCTTACTAAAGAGACTACCGGTACTGCCGTTACCTGTTGGCTCACAGAAGGCCGGAGCCTCTGCCACTGGGAGCCTAGGGTGCATGGATATCCATCTCGATGCAGCGCCTCCACCTGAAAGGAATCCTGACGCAGCAGGATAAGCCCCTCCCAGGAACAATATCAGTAATACACACACACACACGTCTGTATATATAATAACAACCTTTACTATACACCATCAACAGTACCCTGTACCACACAGTATAACAACCCCCAACTCAGTACACCAATGAGTGTCCCCAAAGTACATTAGGTGCTAGGCACCAATACCATGATGTCCTTTTCCGCAATGTTCAGGCCCACCCAAAAGTGTAGGAAGTAGTGCTACCCCGTGAGTTGTTGGTGCACTTTGTGAGGTACCTGCCGAGTACTCCAGTACTCAGTGCGGCCGACTTAACGATGGGGATCCGCTGATCCAGCGATGTCACCGTCCACGATGGCGTCCACCTCGGCGCTGGGTGGTCTCCGGTAGGAGGGTCCCACCTTTAAGAGTCTGTGTTTATAGGTGGTCTGATCCCAGACCAAAGGGAGAAATCACCGCGCGGCGTCTTCCTCTGTGTCCTTGACACTACCCCGTAAATGGGGAAGCGTCTCTATGTAGGGCCTTCCCTGAAGCAACAACAAGCTCACTTGAGTGGGGCATACATGGGACCCTGGCCTAATCTGAGTGCCACTGACACTCAGACCCTACGTTCCCCTTCTCTGTTCTGGCTCCTTCTGGCGTGGTCCCACTCAGCGCGCCAAATGTATCTATCTCGCTGCCAAGATCCTAGCAACCCTATTGGCTGTGGTGCATCACCTGACTAATAGCCCCTGGAGCTGCTGGGAGCTGTAGTTCCCTTGCGGAGCCCTGGGTGTAATGTCCGCCGCTATGCTGACTCCTGCGCATGCGCGAGGTGGAACAAGATGGCCGCCACACCTGACGAAGGATTCAATTATCCGAAACACGCATTGTGTGTGCAGATACCTGGACCAGAAGTTGTGTGTCTACTCGAGGACACCATAGCTTGCGCCTGCACTGACAGTGAACAGTCCTGTAGACCGGACGCGGCGAACAGGAGCACACTGCACCGGAGAGCGGGAGGTTAACGTCGGCGTCCCTGAGCAGTTTTTTTAGCGAATTGTTGTCTAACATTCTTTGCCAAATAAACTTATTTTTATTCATCTGTGTGGCGCGGTCTTCCACAACAGGCGCCATGAGTGGTCTATCCATGATGTACAGAGGGAGAAGGAGCATGACTGACTAGCAAGAAGGAGAGAAAGAAAATAAAGATACCAATAGTACTACCCAGTACCACACAGGCCCGTGTGAGTACATATTGCGTTATACTCTTATCACTGTTTAACTGTTTTTTGTAATTTTCTTACTGAACACATCAATAGTCCGGAGTATCTCCCAGAAAACACAGAAAGTGGTAGATAAACACTGCACTCACAATTTTTTATGGTGATGGAAGATTCTGCAGGAACAAAATGTCAGCTTCCTTCAATATTGAGTAAATTTCAGTTATTCTTAAGTTCAGCTGAGGTTTTTTTTCTGGTGAGCCTTGATATTCTATACTAAATACAAATATACACACACACATGATTATTATGCAGTGCACATAGGGACATATTTTCAAGTCAATGGGCTGCAAGTTGTCTTCCACTGCTAGAAGGTGTCATATGAAAGGACTGTTAAATAAATATAGGCCTGTACCTATTTACTGTATGTTGTAAGAGACTGCTCTGTGATGCAGATCTATTCAGGGGATGAACTGTCCATAACTGTGCAGTGGATGAACAGACCTAATAAAAGTAGTGGTTCTGTACGTGACATGTTTTACATTTATTTACCATTGGGGTTAATGGCAAATAAATGGGGTACCATTGGGGTAAAGCTATTCTAATCCATAACACAATATTTATGCTTATAAAGTAGAAAGGGTTATACAAAGTGGTCTTTAAATAGGCAGTAGAACCAATAGTTTGTGACTAGAAATACATTTTTAGTACTGATACTATTGGATAGTAAATAAAACAAGTAGTGGTCACCCCATGAACGCTCAATGATGAGAAAGGGACGGCGCTGTCATGCTGTTAACATGCTGGTGCCAGTAGGTGCAATAATAGTGGCTACATTATTATTGTTTATTTGTAAAGCACCAACATATGCCGCAGCGCGGTACAGTGGGGGAACAGAGTGACATCAATTGCATAAACAGAATGACAATCAAGCACAAACAGATACAGAAGGTAATGAGGACCCTGCTGCTGAGAGCTTTCAATCTAGAGGGAATAAGGGGTAATGTAGAAACAAAAGATAAAGTGGCGGCACATTGTGGAATTGGAGTGTGCCTCAGGCTGGGGTATGGTTCAGCCGCACCGCTGGATCTATTGAGCTTTAGTGGTGTGGATTTTAGGGGGTGTTAGATAGCATGGAGTTTGGTTCAGCCGCTCTGCTGTTACCAATATGGTTGGGAGGTGGATGTTAGGAGAATGCCAAATAGGCTTCCTTCAAAAGGTGATTTTGAGAGTTTTTAAATGTTTAAAAGCTGAACGAAGAGTCTTTTTGTACGTGGTAGGGAATTCCAGAGAGAGGGGGCAGCACCAGAGGACTCTTAGAGATGGGATGTGAAGGGACATAATAAGACAGGAGGAGAGGTGGATGTCGTGGGAAGAACATAGGGTGCGTTTAGGGATTGTTTGTGGGATGAGGGCTGAGATGTAAGGTGGGGTCAGTGTCATTGAAAGCTTTGCAAGTCAGAACTAGGGTTTAAAATGTCATTCTAGATCATATGGGAAGCCAGTGTAGGGATTTGCATAGTGGAGCAGCAGAAGGGGAGAAGTACAACTGTAAATGGCCATCTTAGCATGCACACTGTACCACACATTTTGACAAATTGTATTCTGCGAGAAACAGAATGACAGCACTCAAAAGTATGTATCCTCTATTGGACCATAATGTGAGAGGTACTGAGAAAGTTTATGATTTACCTCAACTGATTAGCTCCTTGGGGCACTGTCAGACTAGATGGGCAGATTTTTTTTTTCCCAACATGTTTTTGTATTAGTATCATTTGCTATTTTGTACACACACACACACACAGAATATGCTGTACTTATAAATAATGATGCGCTTATTCATAATAGTAATAATTATTATGTACTCTCACATGTCTCCAGTAGACTCACAGTCAAACATGCTCAGATACATAATGTACACCTCCCCATTTGTAAATGATTTGACATTTTACTAGTGCCCTGTAATTTCCATTATACAATGCTATAAATGAGGATTTCAGTCAAAAGCGAAGAGATATAGATGACAGCCGGTGCTAATGAAATAACATTTTAGAATACGGCCAGTTACAGCAGGTGAGGATGTTCCTGTAGAGAAGAAAAGTTGTTAGTGAAAATAAGTGTCACAGCAGTAGAGAAAGATTGACTTCCACTTCGTGCAGTGAAGTGATTTAGAATTTTGATCTCTCAGATATGCCTTCAAGGGAAAAATATATAAGTTTCAGTCTCTCAATATATAATAGTTTTTTTATTGTTCAACAAGGCTTTATTTTTACATTGTGCGCTGTGCAGAAACCTGAAGAAAAGTAATAAAATGGTGAATCATACCAAAGTCTCTTTTGTGAAAAATGTCCTTCTTAATAATATGACATTTTTAGACAAGTGTTGCTGCTTCCAATTTATCCTATAACCATAGGTACCTATATGCCGTTTGTCAGATTAATTTCCTAGCTTTCTGGGTATGAAATGCTGTCAATGTATTTAATTGCTAACTTCTCTTAGTACAGTATATACTAAACACAGACCCGTTTTTTGTACTTCGTAACACATTTGTTGCAGGAATACAGCGCATTGCACTTTCATATGACGTGGGCCCCTAGCTAAACAGTTCTCTCGCATCAATCATTGCCATTGTTTGGAAAAAATATATTACTGGATTAACAAATGCAACTAAAACATGTATTGTGTGTAAGTGCTTGTTCCTTGTTCAAGGACACCATGGAATGTCAGGAGGAGGCTTCTTTTTATTAATGCTTTGTACAGGTCCTATGCTATTTATGTGTTCAATAGAATTTGAAGCACCTGAGTCATTCCTAACAGCATTGTGCTTGTTTCTCATTTGTACTTTTGTACTGATATTTGAACATAGAGATGACAGACTGATAAATGATGTAAATTTCACCACTGCTCCACAAGGAAATATTCTTTTAGAGAGGATTATTGTTTCAGCAAATAAAAAGAATAAACAAAATGGGATGCAGATGTGTTGGTTTTGGGAGATATGGCACATGCTTCTATGTTTTAAAGCAGAGAAATTTATATATATTTTTTTTTTTTTTTTTTCACATATTTTTAAAATAAGGCATATTTATTTGCTTTCCACAGTAATATATTCTCTACTTGTAGATAGCAATTATGGGATCATATGCCAGACATATCTCCTAGCTACAATGATGATACAAAACAGTAGCACAAGATATATCAACTAAAACCCCATTATTTTTATTGGAATTTCTCCCTCGGATAAAATGGCTGCTGTTTTAGCACCAGGGAGCTTTGGTACTATATGTACCCTTTTCAAAACAATATATCTTGTGGTGCGTGCTAAAGCCACAAAAAGCTATACCTTAAAAACTATTACATTCCTCATAAACTACATAAACTATTTCTGTTGTAGTTGTGGGTGTTTTTCTGTGTTCCCTGTGGAACATTTTTACGCCCACATTTTCTATGCCAAAAGGTCCATCCAAATTGTACTTGTTCCCAGTTGGTCTCCTCCCTCTGCACCTATGATGAGACATTCTGGGCTCTTCCATTCTACCCCCTACTCTACTGTACATGTTCTCAAGGTGGACCTTCTACGGTCAAAGCTACTAACCTTGCCAATAGTGTTGTGCCTATTTATTGAACTGCTGCTGGGGTGTCTGCTGTTCTCTGATGTACAGCAAATAAACACAAAATGGTGTAATGTGGCATTATAGTTGTTGCACAGTTTGGGAACATATTGGAGAAAATGGGGAGAATCATAACCATGTGTTTCCTTACTTTACGTGCTTGATGAAGACCTATCATGTTACTTTTACATAGTTGTTTGTAATTAATCCTTATTGACAATACATTTGCTTATTTATAATAAACATTGTTCTTAAAATGAAATACTTTAAAGGAGGAGTCTAATTTAAATGTCCTTTTTTCCACATTTAAATTTTACTTACTTTGATAGATCTTTACTTGCTCTTCCATTTTTTTTTTAATCTGGTGCTCCATTCAGGAGATATGTGATTGAAATAATGTGTCTGGTAGGTTTAAAAAATAATTAAATAAATAGGACATGCACGGGGGGGGGGGCAAGATACTAACATTGGAAGAGCTAAACTCATATAGGCTTCGGGAGGATTGCTGCTTTAAATATATTTGTGCAGTCTAGTGCCCCTGGCTATACCGTTTTCTTTTGCCCTAACATTATAAGTCCTAATAGGAACAGGCAGTGTTGGGGTTAAACTCCTGCACAGACACCTAGCATATTAGTTGCAGACTGGATAGGATACAATGTTATCCTATCCAGGTGCAGGCCTAACGGCAGTTAGGAGTGTCATGCCTGGAATGGTACTGACTGGAACACATGCCAGTGGTGCGATGCCTGTCAGTACCCGAACCTGCCCTGTTATGGGGCAGGGTTACAAACCCCTGCAAGCCCTGCAAGATGGAGGCACTTTCCTGGAAGATCTGAGCTAAGAACCTGTCCTGTTGAACCTCCCTATACCATCTAAAGAACACTCCATCTGCTGTGAGCCTACAGGTATGCACAACCACACTGGGAACATGTGGCACTTATCCCAGAAGAGCAGGTCCCCCGTAGGAGGGGACAGGGAGGGGGGGGGGTGTTGGATAAGGGTGCTACATTTGTTTCAATGTATTCCTTCATTTATGGCCTTATTCATGTAACTGCAAAGTGGATATTCAAGTCAGTGGTAGTTCAAGTCAGTGGCTCGTAGGCCTAGATACATCAAACTCCATTAAAACGGAGTCAATATTCAGTAGATCCTCCTGTGTATGAAGGCGTCATGTATATTGGTGTTAACGTCCATTTAATTTAATTGTAGTGAACACTGGAACGGGTGTGATAACCTTTATGTAGACTTGATGCATGTGTCCCATAGTTCGATGATTGAAATAAAGTTTGACACATTGCATCATGTTGACTACCTGATGAATCCAATTTAAATTCAAACAGAATTATGTGTATCTTTTGAATTATAACTAGTGTTAGTAACTATAATTGTTAGTGTAATAATATTTATAATAGCCATGCCATGGAAATAATACAGTTTATTAACCTACACAGTATACAATAAAATATCCGTGCAGCATCTAATACATTGTTGGTCAATACATAGCAACTTCATTCTGTGCCAACAATATAAAAAGACATTTTATTATTCACACACGTAGATCTTGACGCTTTGGTGGGGGGGGAGGCACATAGAAACATAATTTTTTAGTACGTACTATCTGCATATCTGTATACCTAGTGCTGGCCATTTCTGTGTGCCAAAAACAAGAAAAACAGACTATGCCGATGGTGCAGATTCAGAAACTTCAGGTTAGTACAAAAGGTCCAAACATGCAAACCTAGCATTTCTGTGCTTCAATTTAGCATCCGAAAAGCTGTTTGCGACGCTTACTGTAGGATTCTGAGACATGGAAAAACAAAAATAAATCACCATAACAAAATTAAAACTAAGAGAAACAAACAGACTTGCATACTGCTAGGTACCATAAGATTAAATAAGGGAAATTTACACTGGCGACACACTTTATTCGAGCTCGGCTAGTCCCACGAATTCGGGTATACCCGGGTGTATTGAGGTTTGTGACTGTTTTCTGCCCGAGTGCATTGGGTTATTTTCCAGGCAGGGATTGAAACATTTTATTCCCGCTGGCTGCAATACTGCACAGTATATATATATATATATATATATACTGCATTACAATTCATGAATTTATGCCATCTGGTAGACACGCGAAGCATTGCAGCCTATTAAATCCTAATCATTATAATTTAACAGATCAGCCGCCCGTCAGCCAGGCATGAACCCAGGCTGGGAAGGCAAACGCAACGGGGCTTGTCAGAGGTGAGGAGCGGCGCATTCCAGGTATCTGCCAGGTACATACTGGGTATTTGCTCGAATAAAGTGTGTCGGTGCAGTAGGTGGAGAGTACGTAGAGCAAATTCATCAGGGGTTGTTGCATGTAGCTGGAGCCAGCTCTGCGGTGCGTTGGCAGCAGAGAGTCCAGGCTGGAGCATGCAGGTGGGGCAGTCTGGCGATCCCAGGTCGGGGCAGGCAGCAAACAGAAGAATGGTCAATCAAGCCAAAGGTCAGAGCAGGGAGCAGGCAGCAGTGAAAGAGGTCTAGCCAGATTCAGTACCAGGTGTTGGGAATAATCATCAGGGAGCTTCCAAGTAGTAGTGGAACAGGATTACCTGCCTCCAGGCAAGCAAACTTGTTGTGAAGCAAAGGACAGGGCTGGTGCCTTCTTATAGGCCATGAAAAGTTATGTGATGCAATCAGCACAGCTGACTGCTAAGGGGCTGACAGGTAGTGACTTTTTTGACTCCCACTACACATTTGCCCTATGACTGCAGTGCATATATGCAGGGCACGTGCAGGAAATTCCTGTAAAATGATGAGGCTGAGAAGATACCTAAATAAACCAGTTAATGGGCTGAGCTTGGGAGGAAAGTATATGGCCAGGGTCGGCTAGGAATATTGCGGGACTCGGTGCAGACATGTAGGGCGGAGCCTTTACCTTTTCCTTCCTGCAGGGTCCCTCATCATGGCGCCTCGACGTCACATGCCGTCGCATTGCCATGACGACATGATGTCCCATTATCATGGCAACGCAACGCCATTTGACATCACGGCTGCATGATGAGGGCCCCAGCAGGAAGTGATGGGGAGGAGAAGGTAAAAGTATTATACAGGCCTCACGCTCTGCACCAGCAATCAGTTTAATTGTTGTGGGGAAGAGCGCAGGGCCTCTGTAACCGCGGGGCTCGGTGCAGTGCCGTCGATAGCACCGCCATCAAGCCGGAACTGGATGAGGCATAGTGGCAACCAAACAAACATCTTTAACATGCTCTTTATCTGAGAAAGTACTGTCTGGCGTTGAATCAAGTAAGAGCCCTCTAAAGTGTCCAAGGAACAGATTTACAGTAAAACCATTTACTGCTTATAGTGTTATAAAGTTGCCCATTTAGGACTAGATCCACAAAACGTTGTTAAAACAGGAACAAATGTTATGTTTACTGTACTAGCATTATATGCTCAAAGCTAATTATATGCAAAAACATGAACATAATGTCACATTATTGGCGTTACACTTATCCAGACAAGAGAGAGGAGAGAGAAGTAATGCCAGGAAATAATGCTATTTTGTTTAAATGTTGCTTAACTGATGCTTCTTCTCTTCCAAATTTTATAAAGAATTCAGAAATACAGTATCTTGGGTATTTTGAAATAGTATTTTAACAGAAAAGTCAGATAAGTGGGAATTCAGCTGCTTTTCTACTACTGTTGACATTTCATTTTAAGTACCAATCAAGAATACGTTGTGAATCCATTTGTGTTAGGTAGTGTCAATAGCTCCAAAATATTACTTATTTTAAAATGCATTGATGTGGCGCTGAATTACATTTTTAACCTCCTGCTTTCTCGTTTGACGATTATTTGCACACAGATTGCCAACATATCAAGCACATTATTGTTCACTCTTTGCATCCACAGCGCATGTTTTTGTGCAAAGCCAATGACTTTGTAACTTGTTTTTAGAATCGTCATATCTGGACCTTGCCTAGATTTAAGACAAGAAGATAGAAGATCGATGCCAGCGCGGCTCCTATAGATGTCAGACTCACCAGGTAGGATTGTAAAATCAATTTATTAAACTACATAAAACAGATACTAACAAGACATGACTAGGAGACCAACTCCCACGCGTTTCGGGCAAGTTTGCCCTTTCTCAAGGAGTGTAACAAGCATGAAGGGAGGGTGTTATTTATACCTCCCTTCTACTAATTGACTAATGTGTTGCACCTAATTGGAAAATTATGCAAATTTCAACACATTGGACTCAAACTCGTTAGTCACATATATATATACAAATATAATAAAATAGTTTGATATGCAGACTATGGTATAATTATCATAGTACAATAGTCTGCAATGGTATAATACCTTAAATCATAATATGTATGAATTCTACATATGTAGTGTCCACAAATTACATAGAAAAATACATGTGGAAACATCATTGTTGATTATTAAGTAAGTATATAATGCTAACCAATCAAAACCACTTGATTAGGGCAAGGCATACATTATGTACATATATACATATATATATATATATATATATATATATATATATATATGTATATATATATAAATATCTCTCTATACAGGATATCACCTTACAAATGCTCCACATAAATGACAAATACAGATACAACAGTAGAAGTATAATGAATATATAATTCCATTAATATATTGTATAATGCTTATGATGTTGGAAAGAAAGAACACAGGGAAGGAAGGGAGCACAGGGGAGGGGGGGGCAGGGGAGGTGGTGGTTGGAGTGGTAAGGGAGGGGTGTGTGGGAGGGGGGGGGGGAGTGTGTGAGGGTTGTAAGGAAGGAACATGGAATACAGTAATACCCATTAGTAACCCTAGTGTAAGATCACAGAAAAACCTTCAGGTCCCATTCTGTATTGAGGCCTTTAGGTATTTATGTGTCGATGGTGAAGATCTAGAACGTTTCACGTTGGTAAAGAGCCCTGGATCGATCTCCACCTCGTTTGTGGGGTCTAATATGTTCAAGAATTACACATTTTACATTTCTGAGACTACCTGACTGGCATTCCATAAAGTGATTAGACATGGGACGTGTAATGTCCAAATTATTAATATGTCTAATATGTTCTAACATCCTTATTTTAAATAAGCGGGTTGTTAGACCCACATATCGTTTATTGCATCCGCAGGTGATCATGTATATTACATGATCCGTGTTACACGTCACAAATGAAAGGATTCTGTATTCTTTAGTTTGTTCAGTGTTAGTGAAACTTTTACATTTTTGGACATATTGACATATTTTACATTTCCCGCATTTAAAACACCCTATTAGATCTGGGAATAGCATGTTTTTGTTGTATTTGTTCTTGTCTGAGATCATACTTGGTGAAACTAGGCTGCCCAGTGTGTGTGCTTTTTGAAAGACAAATGTTGGGTCCATAGATACCATGTCCTTTAAGAGAACATCTGTATTGAGAATGGCCCAGTGTTTCCTAATTATTGATTTGATGTTCATAGCTTGACGGCTATATGAGTGATAAAGAATGGTGGTTCACATTGATTTATGTCATTCTGTTTAAATGTATTGTTCTGTTTTGTATGAGCAAAGCTGGAGAGATCAGTATTGATAAGATCATCCCTAGGTTTATTTCTGGCCTTAGTATATGCCCATTGCACTGATAGTGGGTCATAGCCTCTATCTAAAAATCTTTTAATGAGATCATAGGAACTATTGTCAAAGTGTTCCATCGTAGAACAGTTCCTACGTAAATGAAGGAACTGTCCATAGGGTAATCCTTTAAGTAGATTTGGGCTATGGCAACTAGATGCGTGCAAAAGTGTATTCCTAGAGTTGGGCTTCCGGTATATGTTGGTATATACTCGACTATCCATACCTACATACAGACACAAGTCCAAGAATTGTATGCGGTGATGGTGAAAGTGATATGTGAATGACAGATTATAAGTGTTGGTGTTGAGATAAGTGAAGAAGGCATACAGTTGTGAGACTGTGTCAGACCAAACTATAATGAGATAATCTATATAACGGTGATATGTGATAATGTGATGTCGATAGGGGTTCCTATCTCCAAACACATGGGTATTTTCCCACCACCCCATGAAGAGATTGGCATAGGAAGGCGCAAATGATGATCCCATGGCGGTCCCACATGTTTGGAGATAGAAACCCCCATCCAACATAAAATAATTGTGAGTGAGGAGGAATCTGATGGCATTCAGCAAAAAGGTGATCTGAGCTGGAGCAAGTGTGGCATCAGATTCCAAAAAGTGTCGTGCAGCAGGTAGACCATGTTCATGTGAAATAATAGTGTAAAGCGAAGACACATCTAACGTGACCCAAAGATGTGATGGTGACCAAGTAAAATCAGAAAAACTAGATAAAACGTGTGAGGTGTCTAAAAGGTAGGAAGGAAGTGAAGTGACTAGAGGTTGAAGAAAGTGATTAACGTATTGTGAAAAGTGCTCCCCCAGTGAACCAATACTAGAAACAATGGGTCTACCTGTGCGGTGGAGAAGGGACTTGTGAACTTTAGGGAGGTGATGGAATATGGGTAGAACCGGGTGAGTACTATGTAGATATTCATATTCTTGTACAGAGAGTACTTGAAGGAACCTGCCAAACTCTAATAGTTCATATAATTCCAATAGGAAACCCTGAGTTGGATCCATACTGTATGTAACTTGGTATAGGATTTGTCATCATGGAGTTGGCGTAAGGCCTCTTCTACATAGTAAGCATAGTCTAGGACCACCACTGCTCCCCCTTTATCGGCATTCTTAACCACAATAAGATTATTTTCTTTTAAAGATTGAATAGCTTGTCTTTGTGTGAAGTTCAGATTGTTTGAACTATGAACAACATTTTTGGTTGTGGTAATACCTTGGGAGAGCAGTACTAGATCCCGTTCCACGGCTGATTGAAACACATTGATTGCATGACCTGTGAAATACATGGGATGAAATTTAGATTTGTTTTTGAAACCTGACGATTGGCTACCCAGAAAGTTTTGTGAATCATATCCAGTCTCTGGTTGATCATTCAACAGCTCTAGCAAGTCCTGTATATGACAATTATCACGAAATGTGAACTGCTTCTTAATATCAAAAATTGGAATTGGACATGGTTCTTCATTATTTGATATTACGTTGTGGACATTGGGTCTCATGGATACTGTCTGTAGATCACCATGGTTAGGTATAGGTATTGAACTGTCTTTGTGCTTGAAAAAACTTTTGAGAGTTAACTTCCTAGTGAACCGGTGAAGATCCACTATAGTGGAGAATAAATCAAAATTTCTATCCGGTGCAAATGTAAGTCCCAAATTCAACACACTCAGTTCAGATTGTGACAGTGTGTATTTAGAGATATTTAGAATGTTTGTGTCTTCTAATTTCAGTGCCTCATCTTTTTTGCAGGGGCCACCCACCAGCTTATTCCTGGATCTTCTTCTCCGTCTGTGTCGTTTTTTGACTGCTGGCGTCCAGATGTATTCATGGCATATGTCTGTGTTCTCCGTGGTAGAAGAATTTCTTCATTGGAAGATGCTCCGGATTCAGTACCTGAGAAGGACACACTTGGAGGGATATGTTCAGAGTCTGAAATATCTGATTCTATATTTTTTCCTGTGTGTGCATCTGATTTTGAATTTTTCCTGAGTATTGATTTGGGTTTAGAAGTAATTTTCTTATTACTATTGTGATTCATATTCTGTGGATTTTTCTTAAAGGTTGTTTTGCTCGTATGTGGTTTCTGCCAAAGATAAATTTGTTTTTTTCTGATAATCAATTTTGTCCCTTTCATATTTGGTTTGTTTGGCCAGCATTATACTTTTTTCTAGATTTTTAATTCTCTGTGATAGTAATTTGTCCATATCTTTGAACCGGTCTATATGGGTGAAAGCCTGCAATTGAGATTGTAGATCTATAACATGCTTGTGTGAAGTGATTTTCTTTTTCGATTTGTGTTGAATAATTAATTCAATTAATTTAAAGGAACACTGGTCCAAAATTAGGTTCCATTGTTTCTCAAATTCGTGTGTTTCAAATCCAAATGATGGAGCTTTTGTCATTCGGAGACCTCCAAAATTCTCCAGTGTAACAATGTCCCACCATAATTTTAAATCATGCGATATACATTTTTCTAAACGAAAAAATTGCGCTTTAAGATCTTGTATATCCTCACATAGAATATTACAGTCCTGATCAAAAAAAGACTCAGCTTTTTTGGTGCTAGCTGCCAAATTAAAACAATTAAAGGCAAAATGAGAATTGAAATCTTGTGGAGACACTGTAGGTATATCCATACTGAATAATTTTCAAAGTATAATGTGATGTCAATTGAGTATTGAGTCCAGCAACAGTGTAGAAGAACAAGGAGTCAAAAAAGAAACACTTAAAAGTATCACATCGATGAAATAAAATCCAGGGTTAATATTACCTGCTGGAACACTGGTGAGTCTGTGAAGATAGATGATATAAGTATCCAGGTGTAAATCCAAGTCCAGGCGGTGTGGATATGCAGACCAAGAAGAACTGACTGGCGACTCCAGGATAAACACCTTATGGCTATTAGCCTGTATATGGTTGATAAGTAGGGCAAGGAAAAAAGTCTAATGGATGTATGGGGTTGCGGCTGTGTGCAGTCCCGTTCTCAATCTATGGCGAGCGGCTGCAGATGCGACAGCTAACGGATGGAGTGGATACTCACGATGGTCCGTCCCCTCTGCTCACGACTGCACTTTCCCCTCCAGGGGTGAAGGACGTACTTCACTTGCGCAGCCACGATTCGGATGTAGACAAGAAGATAGAAGATCGATGCCAGCAGACTCACCAGGTAGGATGGTAAAATCAATGTATTAAACTACATAAAGCAGATACTAACAAGACATGACAAGAAGACCTCCTCCCACGCGTTTCAGGCAAGTTTGCCCTTTCTCAAGGAGTGTAACAAGCATGAAGGGAGGGTGTTATTTATACCTCCCTTCTACTAATTGACTAATGTGTTGCACCTAATTGGAAAATTATGCAAATTTCAACACATTGGACTCAAACTCGTTAGTCACATATATATATACAAATATAATAAAATAGTTTGATATGCAGACTATGGTATAATTATCATAGTACAATAGTCTGCAATGGTATAATACCTTAAATCATAATATGTATGAATTCTACATATGTAGTGTCCACAAATTACATAGAAAAATACATGTGGAAACATCATTGTTGATTATTAAGTAAGTATATAATGCTAACCAATCAAAACCACTTGATTAGGGCAAGGCATACATTATGTACATATATATCTATATATATCTATATATATATATATATATATATATATATATATATATATATATATATATATATAGATATATATGTATATATATATAAATATCTCTCTATACAGGATATCACCTTACAAATGCTCCACATAAATGACAAATACAGATACAACAGTAGAAGTATAATGAATATATAATTCCATTAATATATTGTATAATGCTTATGATGTTGGAAAGAAAGAACACAGGGAAGGAAGGGAGCACAGGGGAGGGGGGGCAGGGGAGGTGGTGGTTGGAGTGGTAAGGGAGGGGTGTGTGGGAGGGGGGGGGAGTGTGTGAGGGTTGTAAGGAAGGAACATGGAATACAGTAATACCCATTAGTAACCCTAGTGTAAGATCACAGAAAAACCTTCAGGTCCCATTCTGTATTGAGGCCTTTAGGTATTTATGTGTCGATGGTGAAGATCTAGAACGTTTCACGTTGGTAAAGAGCCCTGGATCGATCTCCACCTCGTTTGTGGGGTCTAATATGTTCAAGAATTACACATTTTACATTTCTGAGACTACCTGACTGGCATTCCATAAAGTGATTAGACATGGGACGTGTAATGTCCAAATTATTAATATGTCTAATATGTTCTAACATCCTTATTTTAAATAAGCGGGTTGTTAGACCCACATATCGTTTATTGCATCCGCAGGTGATCATGTATATTACATGATCCGTGTTACACGTCACAAATGAAAGGATTCTGTATTCTTTAGTTTGTTCAGTGTTAGTGAAACTTTTACATTTTTGGACATATTGACATATTTTACATTTCCCGCATTTAAAACACCCTATTAGATCTGGGAATAGCATGTTTTTGTTGTATTTGTTCTTGTCTGAGATCATACTTGGTGAAACTAGGCTGCCCAGTGTGTGTGCTTTTTGAAAGACAAATGTTGGGTCCATAGATACCATGTCCTTTAAGAGAACATCTGTATTGAGAATGGCCCAGTGTTTCCTAATTATTGATTTGATGTTCATAGCTTGACGGCTATATGAGTGATAAAGAATGGTGGTTCACATTGATTTATGTCATTCTGTTTAAATGTATTGTTCTGTTTTGTATGAGCAAAGCTGGAGAGATCAGTATTGATAAGATCATCCCTAGGTTTATTTCTGGCCTTAGTATATGCCCATTGCACTGATAGTGGGTCATAGCCTCTATCTAAAAATCTTTTAATGAGATCATAGGAACTATTGTCAAAGTGTTCCATCGTAGAACAGTTCCTACGTAAATGAAGGAACTGTCCATAGGGTAATCCTTTAAGTAGATTTGGGCTATGGCAACTAGATGCGTGCAAAAGTGTATTCCTAGAGTTGGGCTTCCGGTATATGTTGGTATATACTCGACTATCCATACCTACATACAGACACAAGTCCAAGAATTGTATGCGGTGATGGTGAAAGTGATATGTGAATGACAGATTATAAGTGTTGGTGTTGAGATAAGTGAAGAAGGCATACAGTTGTGAGACTGTGTCAGACCAAACTATAATGAGATAATCTATATAACGGTGATATGTGATAATGTGATGTCGATAGGGGTTCCTATCTCCAAACACATGGGTATTTTCCCACCACCCCATGAAGAGATTGGCATAGGAAGGCGCAAATGATGATCCCATGGCGGTCCCACATGTTTGGAGATAGAAACCCCCATCCAACATAAAATAATTGTGAGTGAGGAGGAATCTGATGGCATTCAGCAAAAAGGTGATCTGAGCTGGAGCAAGTGTGGCATCAGATTCCAAAAAGTGTCGTGCAGCAGGTAGACCATGTTCATGTGAAATAATAGTGTAAAGCGAAGACACATCTAACGTGACCCAAAGATGTGATGGTGACCAAGTAAAATCAGAAAAACTAGATAAAACGTGTGAGGTGTCTAAAAGGTAGGAAGGAAGTGAAGTGACTAGAGGTTGAAGAAAGTGATTAACGTATTGTGAAAAGTGCTCCCCCAGTGAACCAATACTAGAAACAATGGGTCTACCTGTGCGGTGGAGAAGGGACTTGTGAACTTTAGGGAGGTGATGGAATATGGGTAGAACCGGGTGAGTACTATGTAGATATTCATATTCTTGTACAGAGAGTACTTGAAGGATCCTGCCAAACTCTAATAGTTCATATAATTCCAATAGGAAACCCTGAGTTGGATCCATACTGTATGTAACTTGGTATAGGATTTGTCATCATGGAGTTGGCGTAAGGCCTCTTCTACATAGTAAGCATAGTCTAGGACCACCACTGCTCCCCCTTTATCGGCATTCTTAACCACAATAAGATTATTTTCTTTTAAAGATTGAATAGCTTGTCTTTGTGTGAAGTTCAGATTGTTTGAACTATGAACAACATTTTTGGTTGTGGTAATACCTTGGGAGAGCAGTAGTAGATCCCGTTCCACGGCTGATTGAAACACATTGATTGCATGACCTGTGAAATACATGGGATGAAACTTAGATTTGTTTTTGAAACCTGACGATTGGCTACCCAGAAAGTTTTGTGAATCATATCCAGTCTCTGGTTGATCATTCAACAGCTCTAGCAAGTCCTGTATATGACAATTATCACGAAATGTGAACTGCTTCTTAATATCAAAAATTGGAATTGGACATGGTTCTTCATTATTTGATATTACGTTGTGGACATTGGGTCTCATGGATACTGTCTGTAGATCACCATGGTTAGGTATAGGTATTGAACTGTCTTTGTGCTTGAAAAAACTTTTGAGAGTTAACTTCCTAGTGAACCGGTGAAGATCCACTATAGTGGAGAATAAATCAAAATTTCTATCCGGTGCAAATGTAAGTCCCAAATTCAACACACTCAGTTCAGATTGTGACAGTGTGTATTTAAAGATATTTAGAATGTTTGTGTCTTCTAATTTCAGTGCCTCATCTTTTTTGCAGGGGCCACCCACCAGCTTATTCCTGGATCTTCTTCTCCGTCTGTGTCGTTTTTTGACTGCTGGCGTCCAGATGTATTCATGGCATATGTCTGTGTTCTCCGTGGTAGAAGAATTTCTTCATTGGAAGATGCTCCGGATTCAGTACCTGAGAAGGACACACTTGGAGGGATATGTTCAGAGTCTGAAATATCTGATTCTATATTTTTTCCTGTGTGTGCATCTGATTTTGAATTTTTCCTGAGTATTGATTTGGGTTTAGAAGTAATTTTCTTATTACTATTGTGATTCATATTCTGTGGATTTTTCTTAAAGGTTGTTTTGCTCGTATGTGGTTTCTGCCAAAGATAAATTTGTTTTTTTCTGATAATCAATTTTGTCCCTTTCATATTTGGTTTGTTTGGCCAGCATTATACTTTTTTCTAGATTTTTAATTCTCTGTGATAGTAATTTGTCCATATCTTTGAACCGGTCTATATGGGTGAAAGCCTGCAATTGAGATTGTAGATCTATAACATGCTTGTGTGAAGTGATTTTCTTTTTCGATTTGTGTTGAATAATTAATTCAATTAATTTAAAGGAACACTGGTCCAAAATTAGGTTCCATTGTTTCTCAAATTCGTGTGTTTCAAATCCAAATGATGGAGCTTTTGTCATTCGGAGACCTCCAAAATTCTCCAGTGTAACAATGTCCCACCATAATTTTAAATCATGCGATATACATTTTTCTAAACGAAAAAATTGCGCTTTAAGATCTTGTATATCCTCACATAGAATATTACAGTCCTGATCAAAAAAAGACTCAGCTTTTTTGGTGCTAGCTGCCAAATTAAAACAATTAAAGGCAAAATGAGAATTGAAATCTTGTGGAGACACTGTAGGTATATCCATACTGAATAATTTTCAAAGTATAATGTGATGTCAATTGAGTATTGAGTCCAGCAACAGTGTAGAAGAACAAGGAGTCAAAAAAGAAACACTTAAAAGTATCACATCGATGAAATAAAATCCAGGGTTAATATTACCTGCTGGAACACTGGTGAGTCTGTGAAGATAGATGATATAAGTATCCAGGTGTAAATCCAAGTCCAGGCGGTGTGGATATGCAGACCAAGAAGAACTGACTGGCGACTCCAGGATAAACACCTTATGGCTATTAGCCTGTATATGGTTGATAAGTAGGGCAAGGAAAAAAGTCTAATGGATGTATGGGGTTGCGGCTGTGTGCAGTCCCGTTCTCAATCTATGGCGAGCGGCTGCAGATG
Organism: Ascaphus truei; assembly: GCF_040206685.1. Lineage (NCBI taxonomy): Eukaryota > Metazoa > Chordata > Amphibia > Anura > Ascaphidae > Ascaphus > Ascaphus truei. The sequence goes on from NC_134485.1 coordinate 181,302,577, forward strand.
CGACAGCTAACGGATGGAGTGGATACTCACGATGGTCCGTCCCCTCTGCTCACGACTGCACTTTCCCCTCCAGGGGTGAAGGACGTACTTCACTTGCGCAGCCACGATTCGGATGTAGACAAGAAGATAGAAGATCGATGCCAGCAGACTCACCAGGTAGGATGGTAAAATCAATGTATTAAACTACATAAAGCAGATACTAACAAGACATGACTAGAAGACCTCCTCCCACGCGTTTCAGGCAAGTTTGCCCTTTCTCAAGGAGTGTAACAAGCATGAAGGGAGGGTGTTATTTATACCTCCCTTCTACTAATTGACTAATGTGTTGCACCTAATTGGAAAATTATGCAAATTTCAACACATTGGACTCAAACTCGTTAGTCACATATATATATACAAATATAATAAAATAGTTTGATATGCAGACTATGGTATAATTATCATAGTACAATAGTCTGCAATGGTATAATACCTTAAATCATAATATGTATGAATTCTACATATGTAGTGTCCACAAATTACATAGAAAAATACATGTGGAAACATCATTGTTGATTATTAAGTAAGTATATAATGCTAACCAATCAAAACCACTTGATTAGGGCAAGGCATACATTATGTACATATATATATATATATATATATATATATATATATATATATATATATATATATATATGTATATATATATAAATATCTCTCTATACAGGATATCACCTTACAAATGCTCCACATAAATGACAAATACAGATACAACAGTAGAAGTATAATGAATATATAATTCCATTAATATATTGTATAATGCTTATGATGTTGGAAAGAAAGAACACAGGGAAGGAAGGGAGCACAGGGGAGGGGGGGGCAGGGGAGGTGGTGGTTGGAGTGGTAAGGGAGGGGTGTGTGGGAGGGGGGGGGGAGTGTGTGAGGGTTGTAAGGAAGGAACATGGAATACAGTAATACCCATTAGTAACCCTAGTGTAAGATCACAGAAAAACCTTCAGGTCCCATTCTGTATTGAGGCCTTTAGGTATTTATGTGTCGATGGTGAAGATCTAGAACGTTTCACGTTGGTAAAGAGCCCTGGATCGATCTCCACTTCGTTTGTGGGGTCTAATATGTTCAAGAATTACACATTTTACATTTCTGAGACTACCTGACTGGCATTCCATAAAGTGATTAGACATGGGACGTGTAATGTCCAAATTATTAATATGTCTAATATGTTCTAACATCCTTATTTTAAATAAGCGGGTTGTTAGACCCACATATCGTTTATTGCATCCGCAGGTGATCATGTATATTACATGATCCGTGTTACACGTCACAAATGAAAGGATTCTGTATTCTTTAGTTTGTTCAGTGTTAGTGAAACTTTTACATTTTTGGACATATTGACATATTTTACATTTCCCGCATTTAAAACACCCTATTAGATCTGGGAATAGCATGTTTTTGTTGTATTTGTTCTTGTCTGAGATCATACTTGGTGAAACTAGGCTGCCCAGTGTGTGTGCTTTTTGAAAGACAAATGTTGGGTCCATAGATACCATGTCCTTTAAGAGAACATCTGTATTGAGAATGGCCCAGTGTTTCCTAATTATTGATTTGATGTTCATAGCTTGACGGCTATATGAGTGATAAAGAATGGTGGTTCACATTGATTTATGTCATTCTGTTTAAATGTATTGTTCTGTTTTGTATGAGCAAAGCTGGAGAGATCAGTATTGATAAGATCATCCCTAGGTTTATTTCTGGCCTTAGTATATGCCCATTGCACTGATAGTGGGTCATAGCCTCTATCTAAAAATCTTTTAATGAGATCATAGGAACTATTGTCAAAGTGTTCCATCGTAGAACAGTTCCTACGTAAATGAAGGAACTGTCCATAGGGTAATCCTTTAAGTAGATTTGGGCTATGGCAACTAGATGCGTGCAAAAGTGTATTCCTAGAGTTGGGCTTCCGGTATATGTTGGTATATACTCGACTATCCATACCTACATACAGACACAAGTCCAAGAATTGTATGCGGTGATGGTGAAAGTGATATGTGAATGACAGATTATAAGTGTTGGTGTTGAGATAAGTGAAGAAGGCATACAGTTGTGAGACTGTGTCAGACCAAACTATAATGAGATAATCTATATAACGGTGATATGTGATAATGTGATGTCGATAGGGGTTCCTATCTCCAAACACATGGGTATTTTCCCACCACCCCATGAAGAGATTGGCATAGGAAGGCGCAAATGATGATCCCATGGCGGTCCCACATGTTTGGAGATAGAAACCCCCATCCAACATAAAATAATTGTGAGTGAGGAGGAATCTGATGGCATTCAGCAAAAAGGTGATCTGAGCTGGAGCAAGTGTGGCATCAGATTCCAAAAAGTGTCGTGCAGCAGGTAGACCATGTTCATGTGAAATAATAGTGTAAAGCGAAGACACATCTAACGTGACCCAAAGATGTGATGGTGACCAAGTAAAATCAGAAAAACTAGATAAAACGTGTGAGGTGTCTAAAAGGTAGGAAGGAAGTGAAGTGACTAGAGGTTGAAGAAAGTGATTAACGTATTGTGAAAAGTGCTCCCCCAGTGAACCAATACTAGAAACAATGGGTCTACCTGTGCGGTGGAGAAGGGACTTGTGAACTTTAGGGAGGTGATGGAATATGGGTAGAACCGGGTGAGTACTATGTAGATATTCATATTCTTGTACAGAGAGTACTTGAAGGATCCTGCCAAACTCTAATAGTTCATATAATTCCAATAGGAAACCCTGAGTTGGATCCATACTGTATGTAACTTGGTATAGGATTTGTCATCATGGAGTTGGCGTAAGGCCTCTTCTACATAGTAAGCATAGTCTAGGACCACCACTGCTCCCCCTTTATCGGCATTCTTAACCACAATAAGATTATTTTCTTTTAAAGATTGAATAGCTTGTCTTTGTGTGAAGTTCAGATTGTTTGAACTATGAACAACATTTTTGGTTGTGGTAATACCTTGGGAGAGCAGTAGTAGATCCCGTTCCACGGCTGATTGAAACACATTGATTGCATGACCTGTGAAATACATGGGATGAAACTTAGATTTGTTTTTGAAACCTGACGATTGGCTACCCAGAAAGTTTTGTGAATCATATCCAGTCTCTGGTTGATCATTCAACAGCTCTAGCAAGTCCTGTATATGACAATTATCACGAAATGTGAACTGCTTCTTAATATCAAAAATTGGAATTGGACATGGTTCTTCATTATTTGATATTACGTTGTGGACATTGGGTCTCATGGATACTGTCTGTAGATCACCATGGTTAGGTATAGGTATTGAACTGTCTTTGTGCTTGAAAAAACTTTTGAGAGTTAACTTCCTAGTGAACCGGTGAAGATCCACTATAGTGGAGAATAAATCAAAATTTCTATCCGGTGCAAATGTAAGTCCCAAATTCAACACACTCAGTTCAGATTGTGACAGTGTGTATTTAGAGATATTTAGAATGTTTGTGTCTTCTAATTTCAGTGCCTCATCTTTTTTGCAGGGGCCACCCACCAGCTTATTCCTGGATCTTCTTCTCCGTCTGTGTCGTTTTTTGACTGCTGGCGTCCAGATGTATTCATGGCATATGTCTGTGTTCTCCGTGGTAGAAGAATTTCTTCATTGGAAGATGCTCCGGATTCAGTACCTGAGAAGGACACACTTGGAGGGATATGTTCAGAGTCTGAAATATCTGATTCTATATTTTTTCCTGTGTGTGCATCTGATTTTGAATTTTTCCTGAGTATTGATTTGGGTTTAGAAGTAATTTTCTTATTACTATTGTGATTCATATTCTGTGGATTTTTCTTAAAGGTTGTTTTGCTCGTATGTGGTTTCTGCCAAAGATAAATTTGTTTTTTTCTGATAATCAATTTTGTCCCTTTCATATTTGGTTTGTTTGGCCAGCATTATACTTTTTTCTAGATTTTTAATTCTCTGTGATAGTAATTTGTCCATATCTTTGAACCGGTCTATATGGGTGAAAGCCTGCAATTGAGATTGTAGATCTATAACATGCTTGTGTGAAGTGATTTTCTTTTTCGATTTGTGTTGAATAATTAATTCAATTAATTTAAAGGAACACTGGTCCAAAATTAGGTTCCATTGTTTCTCAAATTCGTGTGTTTCAAATCCAAATGATGGAGCTTTTGTCATTCGGAGACCTCCAAAATTCTCCAGTGTAACAATGTCCCACCATAATTTTAAATCATGCGATATACATTTTTCTAAACGAAAAAATTGCGCTTTAAGATCTTGTATATCCTCACATAGAATATTACAGTCCTGATCAAAAAAAGACTCAGCTTTTTTGGTGCTAGCTGCCAAATTAAAACAATTAAAGGCAAAATGAGAATTTAAATCTTGTGGAGACACTGTAGGTATATCCATACTGAATAATTTTCAAAGTATAATGTGATGTCAATTGAGTATTGAGTCCAGCAACAGTGTAGAAGAACAAGGAGTCAAAAAAGAAACACTTAAAAGTATCACATCGATGAAATAAAATCCAGGGTTAATATTACCTGCTGGAACACTGGTGAGTCTGTGAAGATAGATGATATAAGTATCCAGGTGTAAATCCAAGTCCAGGCGGTGTGGATATGCAGACCAAGAAGAACTGACTGGCGACTCCAGGATAAACACCTTATGGCTATTAGCCTGTATATGGTTGATAAGTAGGGCAAGGAAAAAAGTCTAATGGATGTATGGGGTTGCGGCTGTGTGCAGTCCCGTTCTCAATCTATGGCGAGCGGCTGCAGATGCGACAGCTAACGGATGGAGTGGATACTCACGATGGTCCGTCCCCTCTGCTCACGACTGCACTTTCCCCTCCAGGGGTGAAGGACGTACTTCACTTGCGCAGCCACGATTCGGATGTAGACAAGAAGATAGAAGATCGATGCCAGCAGACTCACCAGGTAGGATGGTAAAATCAATGTATTAAACTACATAAAGCAGATACTAACAAGACATGACTAGAAGACCTCCTCCCACGCGTTTCAGGCAAGTTTGCCCTTTCTCAAGGAGTGTAACAAGCATGAAGGGAGGGTGTTATTTATACCTCCCTTCTACTAATTGACTAATGTGTTGCACCTAATTGGAAAATTATGCAAATTTCAACACATTGGACTCAAACTCGTTAGTCACATATATATATACAAATATAATAAAATAGTTTGATATGCAGACTATGGTATAATTATCATAGTACAATAGTCTGCAATGGTATAATACCTTAAATCATAATATGTATGAATTCTACATATGTAGTGTCCACAAATTACATAGAAAAATACATGTGGAAACATCATTGTTGATTATTAAGTAAGTATATAATGCTAACCAATCAAAACCACTTGATTAGGGCAAGGCATACATTATGTACATATATATATATATATATATATATATATATATATATATATATATGTATATATATATAAATATCTCTCTATACAGGATATCACCTTACAAATGCTCCACATAAATGACAAATACAGATACAACAGTAGAAGTATAATGAATATATAATTCCATTAATATATTGTATAATGCTTATGATGTTGGAAAGAAAGAACACAGGGAAGGAAGGGAGCACAGGGGAGGGGGGGGCAGGGGAGGTGGTGGTTGGAGTGGTAAGGGAGGGGTGTGTGGGAGGGGGGGGGGGTGTGTGAGGGTTGTAAGGAAGGAACATGGAATACAGTAATACCCATTAGTAACCCTAGTGTAAGATCACAGAAAAACCTTCAGGTCCCATTCTGTATTGAGGCCTTTAGGTATTTATGTGTCGATGGTGAAGATCTAGAACGTTTCACGTTGGTAAAGAGCCCTGGATCGATCTCCACCTCGTTTGTGGGGTCTAATATGTTCAAGAATTACACATTTTACATTTCTGAGACTACCTGACTGGCATTCCATAAAGTGATTAGACATGGGACGTGTAATGTCCAAATTATTAATATGTCTAATATGTTCTAACATCCTTATTTTAAATAAGCGGGTTGTTAGACCCACATATCGTTTATTGCATCCGCAGGTGATCATGTATATTACATGATCCGTGTTACACGTCACAAATGAAAGGATTCTGTATTCTTTAGTTTGTTCAGTGTTAGTGAAACTTTTACATTTTTTGACATATTGACATATTTTACATTTCCCGCATTTAAAACACCCTATTAGATCTGGGAATAGCATGTTTTTGTTGTATTTGTTCTTGTCTGAGATCATACTTGGTGAAACTAGGCTGCCCAGTGTGTGTGCTTTTTGAAAGACAAATGTTGGGTCCATAGATACCATGTCCTTTAAGAGAACATCTGTATTGAGAATGGCCCAGTGTTTCCTAATTATTGATTTGATGTTCATAGCTTGATGGCTATATGAGTGATAAAGAATGGTGGTTCACATTGATTTATGTCATTCTGTTTAAATGTATTGTTCTGTTTTGTATGAGCAAAGCTGGAGAGATCAGTATTGATAAGATCATCCCTAGGTTTATTTCTGGCCTTAGTATATGCCCATTGCACTGATAGTGGGTCATAGCCTCTATCTAAAAATCTTTTAATGAGATCATAGGAACTATTGTCAAAGTGTTCCATCGTAGAACAGTTCCTACGTAAATGAAGGAACTGTCCATAGGGTAATCCTTTAAGTAGATTTGGGCTATGGCAACTAGATGCGTGCAAAAGTGTATTCCTAGAGTTGGGCTTCCGGTATATGTTGGTATATACTCGACTATCCATACCTACATACAGACACAAGTCCAAGAATTGTATGCGGTGATGGTGAAAGTGATATGTGAATGACAGATTATAAGTGTTGGTGTTGAGATAAGTGAAGAAGGCATACAGTTGTGAGACTGTGTCAGACCAAACTATAATGAGATAATCTATATAACGGTGATATGTGATAATGTGATGTCGATAGGGGTTCCTATCTCCAAACACATGGGTATTTTCCCACCACCCCATGAAGAGATTGGCATAGGAAGGCGCAAATGATGATCCCATGGCGGTCCCACATGTTTGGAGATAGAAACCCCCATCCAACATAAAATAATTGTGAGTGAGGAGGAATCTGATGGCATTCATCAAAAAGGTGATCTGAGCTGGAGCAAGTGTGGCATCAGATTCCAAAAAGTGTCGTGCAGCAGGTAGACCATGTTCATGTGAAATAATAGTGTAAAGCGAAGACACATCTAACGTGACCCAAAGATGTGATGGTGACCAAGTAAAATCAGAAAAACTAGATAAAACGTGTGAGGTGTCTAAAAGGTAGGAAGGAAGTGAAGTGACTAGAGGTTGAAGAAAGTGATTAACGTATTGTGAAAAGTGCTCCCCCAGTGAACCAATACTAGAAACAATGGGTCTACCTGTGCGGTGGAGAAGGGACTTGTGAACTTTAGGGAGGTGATGGAATATGGGTAGAACCGGGTGAGTACTATGTAGATATTCATATTCTTGTACAGAGAGTACTTGAAGGATCCTGCCAAACTCTAATAGTTCATATAATTCCAATAGGAAACCCTGAGTTGGATCCATACTGTATGTAACTTGGTATAGGATTTGTCATCATGGAGTTGGCGTAAGGCCTCTTCTACATAGTAAGCATAGTGTAGGACCACCACTGCTCCCCCTTTATCGGCATTCTTAACCACAATAAGATTATTTTCTTTTAAAGATTGAATAGCTTGTCTTTGTGTGAAGTTCAGATTGTTTGAACTATGAACAACATTTTTGGTTGTGGTAATACCTTGGGAGAGCAGTAGTAGATCCCGTTCCACGGCTGATTGAAACACATTGATTGCATGACCTGTGAAATACATGGGATGAAACTTAGATTTGTTTTTGAAACCTGACGATTGGCTACCCAGAAAGTTTTGTGAATCATATCCAGTCTCTGGTTGATCATTCAACAGCTCTAGCAAGTCCTGTATATGACAATTATCACGAAATGTGAACTGCTTCTTAATATCAAAAATTGGAATTGGACATGGTTCTTCATTATTTGATATTACGTTGTGGACATTGGGTCTCATGGATACTGTCTGTAGATCACCATGGTTAGGTATAGGTATTGAACTGTCTTTGTGCTTGAAAAAACTTTTGAGAGTTAACTTCCTAGTGAACCGGTGAAGATCCACTATAGTGGAGAATAAATCAAAATTTCTATCCGGTGCAAATGTAAGTCCCAAATTCAACACACTCAGTTCAGATTGTGACAGTGTGTATTTAGAGATATTTAGAATGTTTGTGTCTTCTAATTTCAGTGCCTCATCTTTTTTGCAGGGGCCACCCACCAGCTTATTCCTGGATCTTCTTCTCCGTCTGTGTCGTTTTTTGACTGCTGGCGTCCAGATGTATTCATGGCATATGTCTGTGTTCTCCGTGGTAGAAGAATTTCTTCATTGGAAGATGCTCCGGATTCAGTACCTGAGAAGGACACACTTGGAGGGATATGTTCAGAGTCTGAAATATCTGATTCTATATTTTTTCCTGTGTGTGCATCTGATTTTGAATTTTTCCTGAGTATTGATTTGGGTTTAGAAGTAATTTTCTTATTACTATTGTGATTCATATTCTGTGGATTTTTCTTAAAGGTTGTTTTGCTCGTATGTGGTTTCTGCCAAAGATAAATTTGTTTTTTTCTGATAATCAATTTTGTCCCTTTCATATTTGGTTTGTTTGGCCAGCATTATACTTTTTTCTAGATTTTTAATTCTCTGTGATAGTAATTTGTCCATATCTTTGAACCGGTCTATATGGGTGAAAGCCTGCAATTGAGATTGTAGATCTATAACATGCTTGTGTGAAGTGATTTTCTTTTTCGATTTGTGTTGAATAATTAATTCAATTAATTTAAAGGAACACTGGTCCAAAATTAGGTTCCATTGTTTCTCAAATTCGTGTGTTTCAAATCCAAATGATGGAGCTTTTGTCATTCGGAGACCTCCAAAATTCTCCAGTGTAACAATGTCCCACCATAATTTTAAATCATGCGATATACATTTTTCTAAACGAAAAAATTGCGCTTTAAGATCTTGTATATCCTCACATAGAATATTACAGTCCTGATCAAAAAAAGACTCAGCTTTTTTGGTGCTAGCTGCCAAATTAAAACAATTAAAGGCAAAATGAGAATTTAAATCTTGTGGAGACACTGTAGGTATATCCATACTGAATAATTTTCAAAGTATAATGTGATGTCAATTGAGTATTGAGTCCAGCAACAGTGTAGAAGAACAAGGAGTCAAAAAAGAAACACTTAAAAGTATCACATCGATGAAATAAAATCCAGGGTTAATATTACCTGCTGGAACACTGGTGAGTCTGTGAAGATAGATGATATAAGTATCCAGGTGTAAATCTAAGTCCAGGCGGTGTGGATATGCAGACCAAGAAGAACTGACTGGCGACTCCAGGATAAACACCTTATGGCTATTAGCCTGTATATGGTTGATAAGTAGGGCAAGGAAAAAAGTCTAATGGATGTATGGGGTTGCGGCTGTGTGCAGTCCCGTTCTCAATCTATGGCGAGCGGCTGCAGATGCGACAGCTAACGGATGGAGTGGATACTCACGATGGTCCGTCCCCTCTGCTCACGACTGCACTTTCCCCTCCAGGGGTGAAGGACGTACTTCACTTGCGCAGCCACGATTCGGATGTAGACAAGAAGATAGAAGATCGATGCCAGCAGACTCACCAGGTAGGATGGTAAAATCAATGTATTAAACTACATAAAGCAGATACTAACAAGACATGACTAGAAGACCTCCTCCCACGCGTTTCAGGCAAGTTTGCCCTTTCTCAAGGAGTGTAACAAGCATGAAGGGAGGGTGTTATTTATACCTCCCTTCTACTAATTGACTAATGTGTTGCACCTAATTGGAAAATTATGCAAATTTCAACACATTGGACTCAAACTCGTTAGTCACATATATATATACAAATATAATAAAATAGTTTGATATGCAGACTATGGTATAATTATCATAGTACAATAGTCTGCAATGGTATAATACCTTAAATCATAATATGTATGAATTCTACATATGTAGTGTCCACAAATTACATAGAAAAATACATGTGGAAACATCATTGTTGATTATTAAGTAAGTATATAATGCTAACCAATCAAAACCACTTGATTAGGGCAAGGCATACATTATGTACACATATATATATATATATATATATATATATATATATATATATATATATATATATATGTATATATATATATAAATATCTCTCTATACAGGATATCACCTTACAAATGCTCCACATAAATGACAAATACAGATACAACAGTAGAAGTATAATGAATATATAATTCCATTAATATATTGTATAATGCTTATGATGTTGGAAAGAAAGAACACAGGGAAGGAAGGGAGCACAGGGGAGGGGGGGCAGGGGAGGTGGTGGTTGGAGTGGTAAGGGAGGGGTGTGTGGGAGGGGGGGGGGAGTGTGTGAGGGTTGTAAGGAAGGAACATGGAATACAGTAATACCCATTAGTAACCCTAGTGTAAGATCACAGAAAAACCTTCAGGTCCCATTCTGTATTGAGGCCTTTAGGTATTTATGTGTCGATGGTGAAGATCTAGAACGTTTCACGTTGGTAAAGAGCCCTGGATCGATCTCCACCTCGTTTGTGGGGTCTAATATGTTCAAGAATTACACATTTTACATTTCTGAGACTACCTGACTGGCATTCCATAAAGTGATTAGACATGGGACGTGTAATGTCCAAATTATTAATATGTCTAATATGTTCTAACATCCTTATTTTAAATAAGCGGGTTGTTAGACCCACATATCGTTTATTGCATCCGCAGGTGATCATGTATATTACATGATCCGTGTTACACGTCACAAATGAAAGGATTCTGTATTCTTTAGTTTGTTCAGTGTTAGTGAAACTTTTACATTTTTGGACATATTGACATATTTTACATTTCCCGCATTTAAAACACCCTATTAGATCTGGGAATAGCATGTTTTTGTTGTATTTGTTCTTGTCTGAGATCATACTTGGTGAAACTAGGCTGCCCAGTGTGTGTGCTTTTTGAAAGACAAATGTTGGGTCCATAGATACCATGTCCTTTAAGAGAACATCTGTATTGAGAATGGCCCAGTGTTTCCTAATTATTGATTTGATGTTCATAGCTTGACGGCTATATGAGTGATAAAGAATGGTGGTTCACATTGATTTATGTCATTCTGTTTAAATGTATTGTTCTGTTTTGTATGAGCAAAGCTGGAGAGATCAGTATTGATAAGATCATCCCTAGGTTTATTTCTGGCCTTAGTATATGCCCATTGCACTGATAGTGGGTCATAGCCTCTATCTAAAAATCTTTTAATGAGATCATAGGAACTATTGTCAAAGTGTTCCATCGTAGAACAGTTCCTACGTAAATGAAGGAACTGTCCATAGGGTAATCCTTTAAATAGATTTGGGCTATGGCAACTAGATGCGTGCAAAAGTGTATTCCTAGAGTTGGGCTTCCGGTATATGTTGGTATATACTCGACTATCCATACCTACATACAGACACAAGTCCAAGAATTGTATGCGGTGATGGTGAAAGTGATATGTGAATGACAGATTATAAGTGTTGGTGTTGAGATAAGTGAAGAAGGCATACAGTTGTGAGACTGTGTCAGACCAAACTATAATGAGATAATCTATATAACGGTGATATGTGATAATGTGATGTCGATAGGGGTTCCTATCTCCAAACACATGGGTATTTTCCCACCACCCCATGAAGAGATTGGCATAGGAAGGCGCAAATGATGATCCCATGGCGGTCCCACATGTTTGGAGATAGAAACCCCCATCCAACATAAAATAATTGTGAGTGAGGAGGAATCTGATGGCATTCAGCAAAAAGGTGATTTAAGCTGGAGCAAGTGTGGCATCAGATTCCAAAAAGTGTCGTGCAGCAGGTAGACCATGTTCATGTGAAATAATAGTGTAAAGCGAAGACACATCTAACGTGACCCAAAGATGTGATGGTGACCAAGTAAAATCAGAAAAACTAGATAAAACGTGTGAGGTGTCTAAAAGGTAGGAAGGAAGTGAAGTGACTAGAGGTTGAAGAAAGTGATTAACGTATTGTGAAAAGTGCTCCCCCAGTGAACCAATACTAGAAACAATGGGTCTACCTGTGCGGTGGAGAAGGGACTTGTGAACTTTAGGGAGGTGATGGAATATGGGTAGAACCGGGTGAGTACTATGTAGATATTCATATTCTTGTACAGAGAGTACTTGAAGGATCCTGCCAAACTCTAATAGTTCATATAATTCCAATAGGAAACCCTGAGTTGGATCCATACTGTATGTAACTTGGTATAGGATTTGTCATCATGGAGTTGGCGTAAGGCCTCTTCTACATAGTAAGCATAGTCTAGGACCACCACTGCTCCCCCTTTATCGGCATTCTTAACCACAATAAGATTATTTTCTTTTAAAGATTGAATAGCTTGTCTTTGTGTGAAGTTCAGATTGTTTGAACTATGAACAACATTTTTGGTTGTGGTAATACCTTGGGAGAGCAGTAGTAGATCCCGTTCCACGGCTGATTGAAACACATTGATTGCATGACCTGTGAAATACATGGGATGAAACTTAGATTTGTTTTTGAAACCTGACGATTGGCTACCCAGAAAGTTTTGTGAATCATATCCAGTCTCTGGTTGATCATTCAACAGCTCTAGCAAGTCCTGTATATGACAATTATCACGAAATGTGAACTGCTTCTTAATATCAAAAATTGGAATTGGACATGGTTCTTCATTATTTGATATTACGTTGTGGACATTGGGTCTCATGGATACTGTCTGTAGATCACCATGGTTAGGTATAGGTATTGAACTGTCTTTGTGCTTGAAAAAACTTTTGAGAGTTAACTTCCTAGTGAACCGGTGAAGATCCACTATAGTGGAGAATAAATCAAAATTTCTATCCGGTGCAAATGTAAGTCCCAAATTCAACACACTCAGTTCAGATTGTGACAGTGTGTATTTAGAGATATTTAGAATGTTTGTGTCTTCTAATTTCAGTGCCTCATCTTTTTTGCAGGGGCCACCCACCAGCTTATTCCTGGATCTTCTTCTCCGTCTGTGTCGTTTTTTGACTGCTGGCGTCCAGATGTATTCATGGCATATGTCTGTGTTCTCCGTGGTAGAAGAATTTCTTCATTGGAAGATGCTCCGGATTCAGTACCTGAGAAGGACACACTTGGAGGGATATGTTCAGAGTCTGAAATATCTGATTCTATATTTTTTCCTGTGTGTGCATCTGATTTTGAATTTTTCCTGAGTATTGATTTGGGTTTAGAAGTAATTTTCTTATTACTATTGTGATTCATATTCTGTGGATTTTTCTTAAAGGTTGTTTTGCTCGTATGTGGTTTCTGCCAAAGATAAATTTGTTTTTTTCTGATAATCAATTTTGTCCCTTTCATATTTGGTTTGTTTGGCCAGCATTATACTTTTTTCTAGATTTTTAATTCTCTGTGATAGTAATTTGTCCATATCTTTGAACCGGTCTATATGGGTGAAAGCCTGCAATTGAGATTGTAGATCTATAACATGCTTGTGTGAAGTGATTTTCTTTTTCGATTTGTGTTGAATAATTAATTCAATTAATTTAAAGGAACACTGGTCCAAAATTAGGTTCCATTGTTTCTCAAATTCGTGTGTTTCAAATCCAAATGATGGAGCTTTTGTCATTCGGAGACCTCCAAAATTCTCCAGTGTAACAATGTCCCACCATAATTTTAAATCATGCGATATACATTTTTCTAAACGAAAAAATTGCGCTTTAAGATCTTGTATATCCTCACATAGAATATTACAGTCCTGATCAAAAAAAGACTCAGCTTTTTTGGTGCTAGCTGCCAAATTAAAACAATTAAAGGCAAAATGAGAATTTAAATCTTGTGGAGACACTGTAGGTATATCCATACTGAATAATTTTCAAAGTATAATGTGATGTCAATTGAGTATTGAGTCCAGCAACAGTGTAGAAGAACAAGGAGTCAAAAAAGAAACACTTAAAAGTATCACATCGATGAAATAAAATCCAGGGTTAATATTACCTGCTGGAACACTGGTGAGTCTGTGAAGATAGATGATATAAGTATCCAGGTGTAAATCCAAGTCCAGGCGGTGTGGATATGCAGACCAAGAAGAACTGACTGGCGACTCCAGGATAAACACCTTATGGCTATTAGCCTGTATATGGTTGATAAGTAGGGCAAGGAAAAAAGTCTAATGGATGTATGGGGTTGCGGCTGTGTGCAGTCCCGTTCTCAATCTATGGCGAGCGGCTGCAGATGCGACAGCTAACGGATGGAGTGGATACTCACGATGGTCCGTCCCCTCTGCTCACGACTGCACTTTCCCCTCCAGGGGTGAAGGACGTACTTCACTTGCGCAGCCACGATTCGGATGTAGACAAGAAGATAGAAGATCGATGCCAGCAGACTCACCAGGTAGGATGGTAAAATCAATGTATTAAACTACATAAAGCAGATACTAACAAGACATGACTAGAAGACCTCCTCCCACGCGTTTCAGGCAAGTTTGCCCTTTCTCAAGGAGTGTAACAAGCATGAAGGGAGGGTGTTATTTATACCTCCCTTCTACTAATTGACTAATGTGTTGCACCTAATTGGAAAATTATGCAAATTTCAACACATTGGACTCAAACTCGTTAGTCACATATATATATACAAATATAATAAAATAGTTTGATATGCAGACTATGGTATAATTATCATAGTACAATAGTCTGCAATGGTATAATACCTTAAATCATAATATGTATGAATTCTACATATGTAGTGTCCACAAATTACATAGAAAAATACATGTGGAAACATCATTGTTGATTATTAAGTAAGTATATAATGCTAACCAATCAAAACCACTTGATTAGGGCAAGGCATACATTATGTACATATATATATATATATATATATATATATATATATATATATATATATATATATATATAATATCTCTCTATACAGGATATCACCTTACAAATGCTCCACATAAATGACAAATACAGATACAACAGTAGAAGTATAATGAATATATAATTCCATTAATATATTGTATAATGCTTATGATGTTGGAAAGAAAGAACACAGGGAAGGAAGGGAGCACAGGGGAGGGGGGGGCAGGGGAGGTGGTGGTTGGAGTGGTAAGGGAGGGGTGTGTGGGAGGGGGGGGGGGGTGTGTGAGGGTTGTAAGGAAGGAACATGGAATACAGTAATACCCATTAGTAACCCTAGTGTAAGATCACAGAAAAACCTTCAGGTCCCATTCTGTATTGAGGCCTTTAGGTATTTATGTGTCGATGGTGAAGATCTAGAACGTTTCACGTTGGTAAAGAGCCCTGGATCGATCTCCACCTCGTTTGTGGGGTCTAATATGTTCAAGAATTACACATTTTACATTTCTGAGACTACCTGACTGGCATTCCATAAAGTGATTAGACATGGGACGTGTAATGTCCAAATTATTAATATGTCTAATATGTTCTAACATCCTTATTTTAAATAAGCGGGTTGTTAGACCCACATATCGTTTATTGCATCCGCAGGTGATCATGTATATTACATGATCCGTGTTACACGTCACAAATGAAAGGATTCTGTATTCTTTAGTTTGTTCAGTGTTAGTGAAACTTTTACATTTTTTGACATATTGACATATTTTACATTTCCCGCATTTAAAACACCCTATTAGATCTGGGAATAGCATGTTTTTGTTGTATTTGTTCTTGTCTGAGATCATACTTGGTGAAACTAGGCTGCCCAGTGTGTGTGCTTTTTGAAAGACAAATGTTGGGTCCATAGATACCATGTCCTTTAAGAGAACATCTGTATTGAGAATGGCCCAGTGTTTCCTAATTATTGATTTGATGTTCATAGCTTGATGGCTATATGAGTGATAAAGAATGGTGGTTCACATTGATTTATGTCATTCTGTTTAAATGTATTGTTCTGTTTTGTATGAGCAAAGCTGGAGAGATCAGTATTGATAAGATCATCCCTAGGTTTATTTCTGGCCTTAGTATATGCCCATTGCACTGATAGTGGGTCATAGCCTCTATCTAAAAATCTTTTAATGAGATCATAGGAACTATTGTCAAAGTGTTCCATCGTAGAACAGTTCCTACGTAAATGAAGGAACTGTCCATAGGGTAATCCTTTAAGTAGATTTGGGCTATGGCAACTAGATGCGTGCAAAAGTGTATTCCTAGAGTTGGGCTTCCGGTATATGTTGGTATATACTCGACTATCCATACCTACATACAGACACAAGTCCAAGAATTGTATGCGGTGATGGTGAAAGTGATATGTGAATGACAGATTATAAGTGTTGGTGTTGAGATAAGTGAAGAAGGCATACAGTTGTGAGACTGTGTCAGACCAAACTATAATGAGATAATCTATATAACGGTGATATGTGATAATGTGATGTCGATAGGGGTTCCTATCTCCAAACACATGGGTATTTTCCCACCACCCCATGAAGAGATTGGCATAGGAAGGCGCAAATGATGATCCCATGGCGGTCCCACATGTTTGGAGATAGAAACCCCCATCCAACATAAAATAATTGTGAGTGAGGAGGAATCTGATGGCATTCAGCAAAAAGGTGATCTGAGCTGGAGCAAGTGTGGCATCAGATTCCAAAAAGTGTCGTGCAGCAGGTAGACCATGTTCATGTGAAATAATAGTGTAAAGCGAAGACACATCTAACGTGACCCAAAGATGTGATGGTGACCAAGTAAAATCAGAAAAACTAGATAAAACGTGTGAGGTGTCTAAAAGGTAGGAAGGAAGTGAAGTGACTAGAGGTTGAAGAAAGTGATTAACGTATTGTGAAAAGTGCTCCCCCAGTGAACCAATACTAGAAACAATGGGTCTACCTGTGCGGTGGAGAAGGGACTTGTGAACTTTAGGGAGGTGATGGAATATGGGTAGAACCGGGTGAGTACTATGTAGATATTCATATTCTTGTACAGAGAGTACTTGAAGGATCCTGCCAAACTCTAATAGTTCATATAATTCCAATAGGAAACCCTGAGTTGGATCCATACTGTATGTAACTTGGTATAGGATTTGTCATCATGGAGTTGGCGTAAGGCCTCTTCTACATAGTAAGCATAGTGTAGGACCACCACTGCTCCCCCTTTATCGGCATTCTTAACCACAATAAGATTATTTTCTTTTAAAGATTGAATAGCTTGTCTTTGTGTGAAGTTCAGATTGTTTGAACTATGAACAACATTTTTGGTTGTGGTAATACCTTGGGAGAGCAGTAGTAGATCCCGTTCCACGGCTGATTGAAACACATTGATTGCATGACCTGTGAAATACATGGGATGAAACTTAGATTTGTTTTTGAAACCTGACGATTGGCTACCCAGAAAGTTTTGTGAATCATATCCAGTCTCTGGTTGATCATTCAACAGCTCTAGCAAGTCCTGTATATGACAATTATCACGAAATGTGAACTGCTTCTTAATATCAAAAATTGGAATTGGACATGGTTCTTCATTATTTGATATTACGTTGTGGACATTGGGTCTCATGGATACTGTCTGTAGATCACCATGGTTAGGTATAGGTATTGAACTGTCTTTGTGCTTGAAAAAACTTTTGAGAGTTAACTTCCTAGTGAACCGGTGAAGATCCACTATAGTGGAGAATAAATCAAAATTTCTATCCGGTGCAAATGTAAGTCCCAAATTCAACACACTCAGTTCAGATTGTGACAGTGTGTATTTAGAGATATTTAGAATGTTTGTGTCTTCTAATTTCAGTGCCTCATCTTTTTTGCAGGGGCCACCCACCAGCTTATTCCTGGATCTTCTTCTCCGTCTGTGTCGTTTTTTGACTGCTGGCGTCCAGATGTATTCATGGCATATGTCTGTGTTCTCCGTGGTAGAAGAATTTCTTCATTGGAAGATGCTCCGGATTCAGTACCTGAGAAGGACACACTTGGAGGGATATGTTCAGAGTCTGAAATATCTGATTCTATATTTTTTCCTGTGTGTGCATCTGATTTTGAATTTTTCCTGAGTATTGATTTGGGTTTAGAAGTAATTTTCTTATTACTATTGTGATTCATATTCTGTGGATTTTTCTTAAAGGTTGTTTTGCTCGTATGTGGTTTCTGCCAAAGATAAATTTGTTTTTTTCTGATAATCAATTTTGTCCCTTTCATATTTGGTTTGTTTGGCCAGCATTATACTTTTTTCTAGATTTTTAATTCTCTGTGATAGTAATTTGTCCATATCTTTGAACCGGTCTATATGGGTGAAAGCCTGCAATTGAGATTGTAGATCTATAACATGCTTGTGTGAAGTGATTTTCTTTTTCGATTTGTGTTGAATAATTAATTCAATTAATTTAAAGGAACACTGGTCCAAAATTAGGTTCCATTGTTTCTCAAATTCGTGTGTTTCAAATCCAAATGATGGAGCTTTTGTCATTCGGAGACCTCCAAAATTCTCCAGTGTAACAATGTCCCACCATAATTTTAAATCATGCGATATACATTTTTCTAAACGAAAAAATTGCGCTTTAAGATCTTGTATATCCTCACATAGAATATTACAGTCCTGATCAAAAAAAGACTCAGCTTTTTTGGTGCTAGCTGCCAAATTAAAACAATTAAAGGCAAAATGAGAATTTAAATCTTGTGGAGACACTGTAGGTATATCCATACTGAATAATTTTCAAAGTATAATGTGATGTCAATTGAGTATTGAGTCCAGCAACAGTGTAGAAGAACAAGGAGTCAAAAAAGAAACACTTAAAAGTATCACATCGATGAAATAAAATCCAGGGTTAATATTACCTGCTGGAACACTGGTGAGTCTGTGAAGATAGATGATATAAGTATCCAGGTGTAAATCTAAGTCCAGGCGGTGTGGATATGCAGACCAAGAAGAACTGACTGGCGACTCCAGGATAAACACCTTATGGCTATTAGCCTGTATATGGTTGATAAGTAGGGCAAGGAAAAAAGTCTAATGGATGTATGGGGTTGCGGCTGTGTGCAGTCCCGTTCTCAATCTATGGCGAGCGGCTGCAGATGCGACAGCTAACGGATGGAGTGGATACTCACGATGGTCCGTCCCCTCTGCTCACGACTGCACTTTCCCCTCCAGGGGTGAAGGACGTACTTCACTTGCGCAGCCACGATTCGGATGTAGACAAGAAGATAGAAGATCGATGCCAGCAGACTCACCAGGTAGGATGGTAAAATCAATGTATTAAACTACATAAAGCAGATACTAACAAGACATGACTAGAAGACCTCCTCCCACGCGTTTCAGGCAAGTTTGCCCTTTCTCAAGGAGTGTAACAAGCATGAAGGGAGGGTGTTATTTATACCTCCCTTCTACTAATTGACTAATGTGTTGCACCTAATTGGAAAATTATGCAAATTTCAACACATTGGACTCAAACTCGTTAGTCACATATATATATACAAATATAATAAAATAGTTTGATATGCAGACTATGGTATAATTATCATAGTACAATAGTCTGCAATGGTATAATACCTTAAATCATAATATGTATGAATTCTACATATGTAGTGTCCACAAATTACATAGAAAAATACATGTGGAAACATCATTGTTGATTATTAAGTAAGTATATAATGCTAACCAATCAAAACCACTTGATTAGGGCAAGGCATACATTATGTACACATATATATATATATATATATATATATATATATATATATATATATATATATATATATATATATATATATGTATATATATATATAAATATCTCTCTATACAGGATATCACCTTACAAATGCTCCACATAAATGACAAATACAGATACAACAGTAGAAGTATAATGAATATATAATTCCATTAATATATTGTATAATGCTTATGATGTTGGAAAGAAAGAACACAGGGAAGGAAGGGAGCACAGGGGAGGGGGGGGCAGGGGAGGTGGTGGTTGGAGTGGTAAGGGAGGGGTGTGTGGGAGGGGGGGGGGGAGTGTGTGAGGGTTGTAAGGAAGGAACATGGAATACAGTAATACCCATTAGTAACCCTAGTGTAAGATCACAGAAAAACCTTCAGGTCCCATTCTGTATTGAGGCCTTTAGGTATTTATGTGTCGATGGTGAAGATCTAGAACGTTTCACGTTGGTAAAGAGCCCTGGATCGATCTCCACCTCGTTTGTGGGGTCTAATATGTTCAAGAATTACACATTTTACATTTCTGAGACTACCTGACTGGCATTCCATAAAGTGATTAGACATGGGACGTGTAATGTCCAAATTATTAATATGTCTAATATGTTCTAACATCCTTATTTTAAATAAGCGGGTTGTTAGACCCACATATCGTTTATTGCATCCGCAGGTGATCATGTATATTACATGATCCGTGTTACACGTCACAAATGAAAGGATTCTGTATTCTTTAGTTTGTTCAGTGTTAGTGAAACTTTTACATTTTTGGACATATTGACATATTTTACATTTCCCGCATTTAAAACACCCTATTAGATCTGGGAATAGCATGTTTTTGTTGTATTTGTTCTTGTCTGAGATCATACTTGGTGAAACTAGGCTGCCCAGTGTGTGTGCTTTTTGAAAGACAAATGTTGGGTCCATAGATACCATGTCCTTTAAGAGAACATCTGTATTGAGAATGGCCCAGTGTTTCCTAATTATTGATTTGATGTTCATAGCTTGACGGCTATATGAGTGATAAAGAATGGTGGTTCACATTGATTTATGTCATTCTGTTTAAATGTATTGTTCTGTTTTGTATGAGCAAAGCTGGAGAGATCAGTATTGATAAGATCATCCCTAGGTTTATTTCTGGCCTTAGTATATGCCCATTGCACTGATAGTGGGTCATAGCCTCTATCTAAAAATCTTTTAATGAGATCATAGGAACTATTGTCAAAGTGTTCCATCGTAGAACAGTTCCTACGTAAATGAAGGAACTGTCCATAGGGTAATCCTTTAAGTAGATTTGGGCTATGGCAACTAGATGCGTGCAAAAGTGTATTCCTAGAGTTGGGCTTCCGGTATATGTTGGTATATACTCGACTATCCATACCTACATACAGACACAAGTCCAAGAATTGTATGCGGTGATGGTGAAAGTGATATGTGAATGACAGATTATAAGTGTTGGTGTTGAGATAAGTGAAGAAGGCATACAGTTGTGAGACTGTGTCAGACCAAACTATAATGAGATAATCTATATAACGGTGATATGTGATAATGTGATGTCGATAGGGGTTCCTATCTCCAAACACATGGGTATTTTCCCACCACCCCATGAAGAGATTGGCATAGGAAGGCGCAAATGATGATCCCATGGCGGTCCCACATGTTTGGAGATAGAAACCCCCATCCAACATAAAATAATTGTGAGTGAGGAGGAATCTGATGGCATTCAGCAAAAAGGTGATTTAAGCTGGAGCAAGTGTGGCATCAGATTCCAAAAAGTGTCGTGCAGCAGGTAGACCATGTTCATGTGAAATAATAGTGTAAAGCGAAGACACATCTAACGTGACCCAAAGATGTGATGGTGACCAAGTAAAATCAGAAAAACTAGATAAAACGTGTGAGGTGTCTAAAAGGTAGGAAGGAAGTGAAGTGACTAGAGGTTGAAGAAAGTGATTAACGTATTGTGAAAAGTGCTCCCCCAGTGAACCAATACTAGAAACAATGGGTCTACCTGTGCGGTGGAGAAGGGACTTGTGAACTTTAGGGAGGTGATGGAATATGGGTAGAACCGGGTGAGTACTATGTAGATATTCATATTCTTGTACAGAGAGTACTTGAAGGATCCTGCCAAACTCTAATAGTTCATATAATTCCAATAGGAAACCCTGAGTTGGATCCATACTGTATGTAACTTGGTATAGGATTTGTCATCATGGAGTTGGCGTAAGGCCTCTTCTACATAGTAAGCATAGTCTAGGACCACCACTGCTCCCCCTTTATCGGCATTCTTAACCACAATAAGATTATTTTCTTTTAAAGATTGAATAGCTTGTCTTTGTGTGAAGTTCAGATTGTTTGAACTATGAACAACATTTTTGGTTGTGGTAATACCTTGGGAGAGCAGTAGTAGATCCCGTTCCACGGCTGATTGAAACACATTGATTGCATGACCTGTGAAATACATGGGATGAAACTTAGATTTGTTTTTGAAACCTGACGATTGGCTACCCAGAAAGTTTTGTGAATCATATCCAGTCTCTGGTTGATCATTCAACAGCTCTAGCAAGTCCTGTATATGACAATTATCACGAAATGTGAACTGCTTCTTAATATCAAAAATTGGAATTGGACATGGTTCTTCATTATTTGATATTACGTTGTGGACATTGGGTCTCATGGATACTGTCTGTAGATCACCATGGTTAGGTATAGGTATTGAACTGTCTTTGTGCTTGAAAAAACTTTTGAGAGTTAACTTCCTAGTGAACCGGTGAAGATCCACTATAGTGGAGAATAAATCAAAATTTCTATCCGGTGCAAATGTAAGTCCCAAATTCAACACACTCAGTTCAGATTGTGACAGTGTGTATTTAGAGATATTTAGAATGTTTGTGTCTTCTAATTTCAGTGCCTCATCTTTTTTGCAGGGGCCACCCACCAGCTTATTCCTGGATCTTCTTCTCCGTCTGTGTCGTTTTTTGACTGCTGGCGTCCAGATGTATTCATGGCATATGTCTGTGTTCTCCGTGGTAGAAGAATTTCTTCATTGGAAGATGCTCCGGATTCAGTACCTGAGAAGGACACACTTGGAGGGATATGTTCAGAGTCTGAAATATCTGATTCTATATTTTTTCCTGTGTGTGCATCTGATTTTGAATTTTTCCTGAGTATTGATTTGGGTTTAGAAGTAATTTTCTTATTACTATTGTGATTCATATTCTGTGGATTTTTCTTAAAGGTTGTTTTGCTCGTATGTGGTTTCTGCCAAAGATAAATTTGTTCTTTTCTGATAATCAATTTTGTCCCTTTCATATTTGGTTTGTTTGGCCAGCATTATACTTTTTTCTAGATTTTTAATTCTCTGTGATAGTAATTTGTCCATATCTTTGAACCGGTCTATATGGGTGAAAGCCTGCAATTGAGATTGTAGATCTATAACATGCTTGTGTGAAGTGATTTTCTTTTTCGATTTGTGTTGAATAATTAATTCAATTAATTTAAAGGAACACTGGTCCAAAATTAGGTTCCATTGTTTCTCAAATTCGTGTGTTTCAAATCCAAATGATGGAGCTTTTGTCATTCGGAGACCTCCAAAATTCTCCAGTGTAACAATGTCCCACCATAATTTTAAATCATGCGATATACATTTTTCTAAACGAAAAAATTGCGCTTTAAGATCTTGTATATCCTCACATAGAATATTACAGTCCTGATCAAAAAAAGACTCAGCTTTTTTGGTGCTAGCTGCCAAATTAAAACAATTAAAGGCAAAATGAGAATTTAAATCTTGTGGAGACACTGTAGGTATATCCATACTGAATAATTTTCAAAGTATAATGTGATGTCAATTGAGTATTGAGTCCAGCAACAGTGTAGAAGAACAAGGAGTCAAAAAAGAAACACTTAAAAGTATCACATCGATGAAATAAAATCCAGGGTTAATATTACCTGCTGGAACACTGGTGAGTCTGTGAAGATAGATGATATAAGTATCCAGGTGTAAATCCAAGTCCAGGCGGTGTGGATATGCAGACCAAGAAGAACTGACTGGCGACTCTAGGATAAACACCTTATGGCTATTAGCCTGTATATGGTTGATAAGTAGGGCAAGGAAAAAAGTCTAATGGATGTATGGGGTTGCGGCTGTGTGCAGTCCCGTTCTCAATCTATGGCGAGCGGCTGCAGATGCGACAGCTAACGGATGGAGTGGATACTCACGATGGTCCGTCCCCTCTGCTCACGACTGCACTTTCCCCTCCAGGGGTGAAGGACGTACTTCACTTGCGCAGCCACGATTCGGATGTAGACAAGAAGATAGAAGATCGATGCCAGCAGACTCACCAGGTAGGATGGTAAAATCAATGTATTAAACTACATAAAGCAGATACTAACAAGACATGACTAGAAGACCTCCTCCCACGCGTTTCAGGCAAGTTTGCCCTTTCTCAAGGAGTGTAACAAGCATGAAGGGAGGGTGTTATTTATACCTCCCTTCTACTAATTGACTAATGTGTTGCACCTAATTGGAAAATTATGCAAATTTCAACACATTGGACTCAAACTCGTTAGTCACATATATATATACAAATATAATAAAATAGTTTGATATGCAGACTATGGTATAATTATCATAGTACAATAGTCTGCAATGGTATAATACCTTAAATCATAATATGTATGAATTCTACATATGTAGTGTCCACAAATTACATAGAAAAATACATGTGGAAACATCATTGTTGATTATTAAGTAAGTATATAATGCTAACCAATCAAAACCACTTGATTAGGGCAAGGCATACATTATGTACATATATATATATATATATATATATATATATATATATATATATATATGTATATATATATAAATATCTCTCTATACAGGATATCACCTTACAAATGCTCCACATAAATGACAAATACAGATACAACAGTAGAAGTATAATGAATATATAATTCCATTAATATATTGTATAATGCTTATGATGTTGGAAAGAAAGAACACAGGGAAGGAAGGGAGCACAGGGGAGGGGGGGGCAGGGGAGGTGGTGGTTGGAGTGGTAAGGGAGGGGTGTGTGGGAGGGGGGGGGAGTGTGTGAGGGTTGTAAGGAAGGAACATGGAATACAGTAATACCCATTAGTAACCCTAGTGTAAGATCACAGAAAAACCTTCAGGTCCCATTCTGTATTGAGGCCTTTAGGTATTTATGTGTCGATGGTGAAGATCTAGAACGTTTCACGTTGGTAAAGAGCCCTGGATCGATCTCCACCTCGTTTGTGGGGTCTAATATGTTCAAGAATTACACATTTTACATTTCTGAGACTACCTGACTGGCATTCCATAAAGTGATTAGACATGGGACGTGTAATGTCCAAATTATTAATATGTCTAATATGTTCTAACATCCTTATTTTAAATAAGCGGGTTGTTAGACCCACATATCGTTTATTGCATCCGCAGGTGATCATGTATATTACATGATCCGTGTTACACGTCACAAATGAAAGGATTCTGTATTCTTTAGTTTGTTCAGTGTTAGTGAAACTTTTACATTTTTGGACATATTGACATATTTTACATTTCCCGCATTTAAAACACCCTATTAGATCTGGGAATAGCATGTTTTTGTTGTATTTGTTCTTGTCTGAGATCATACTTGGTGAAACTAGGCTGCCCAGTGTGTGTGCTTTTTGAAAGACAAATGTTGGGTCCATAGATACCATGTCCTTTAAGAGAACATCTGTATTGAGAATGGCCCAGTGTTTCCTAATTATTGATTTGATGTTCATAGCTTGACGGCTATATGAGTGATAAAGAATGGTGGTTCACATTGATTTATGTCATTCTGTTTAAATGTATTGTTCTGTTTTGTATGAGCAAAGCTGGAGAGATCAGTATTGATAAGATCATCCCTAGGTTTATTTCTGGCCTTAGTATATGCCCATTGCACTGATAGTGGGTCATAGCCTCTATCTAAAAATCTTTTAATGAGATCATAGGAACTATTGTCAAAGTGTTCCATCGTAGAACAGTTCCTACGTAAATGAAGGAACTGTCCATAGGGTAATCCTTTAAGTAGATTTGGGCTATGGCAACTAGATGCGTGCAAAAGTGTATTCCTAGAGTTGGGCTTCCGGTATATGTTGGTATATACTCGACTATCCATACCTACATACAGACACAAGTCCAAGAATTGTATGCGGTGATGGTGAAAGTGATATGTGAATGACAGATTATAAGTGTTGGTGTTGAGATAAGTGAAGAAGGCATACAGTTGTGAGACTGTGTCAGACCAAACTATAATGAGATAATCTATATAACGGTGATATGTGATAATGTGATGTCGATAGGGGTTCCTATCTCCAAACACATGGGTATTTTCCCACCACCCCATGAAGAGATTGGCATAGGAAGGCGCAAATGATGATCCCATGGCGGTCCCACATGTTTGGAGATAGAAACCCCCATCCAACATAAAATAATTGTGAGTGAGGAGGAATCTGATGGCATTCAGCAAAAAGGTGATCTGAGCTGGAGCAAGTGTGGCATCAGATTCCAAAAAGTGTCGTGCAGCAGGTAGACCATGTTCATGTGAAATAATAGTGTAAAGCGAAGACACATCTAACGTGACCCAAAGATGTGATGGTGACCAAGTAAAATCAGAAAAACTAGATAAAACGTGTGAGGTGTCTAAAAGGTAGGAAGGAAGTGAAGTGACTAGAGGTTGAAGAAAGTGATTAACGTATTGTGAAAAGTGCTCCCCCAGTGAACCAATACTAGAAACAATGGGTCTACCTGTGCGGTGGAGAAGGGACTTGTGAACTTTAGGGAGGTGATGGAATATGGGTAGAACCGGGTGAGTACTATGTAGATATTCATATTCTTGTACAGAGAGTACTTGAAGGATTCTGCCAAACTCTAATAGTTCATATAATTCCAATAGGAAACCCTGAGTTGGATCCATACTGTATGTAACTTGGTATAGGATTTGTCATCATGGAGTTGGCGTAAGGCCTCTTCTACATAGTAAGCATAGTCTAGGACCACCACTGCTCCCCCTTTATCGGCATTCTTAACCACAATAAGATTATTTTCTTTTAAAGATTGAATAGCTTGTCTTTGTGTGAAGTTCAGATTGTTTGAACTATGAACAACATTTTTGGTTGTGGTAATACCTTGGGAGAGCAGTAGTAGATCCCGTTCCACGGCTGATTGAAACACATTGATTGCATGACCTGTGAAATACATGGGATGAAACTTAGATTTGTTTTTGAAACCTGACGATTGGCTACCCAGAAAGTTTTGTGAATCATATCCAGTCTCTGGTTGATCATTCAACAGCTCTAGCAAGTCCTGTATATGACAATTATCACGAAATGTGAACTGCTTCTTAATATCAAAAATTGGAATTGGACATGGTTCTTCATTATTTGATATTACGTTGTGGACATTGGGTCTCATGGATACTGTCTGTAGATCACCATGGTTAGGTATAGGTATTGTACTGTCTTTGTGCTTGAAAAAACTTTTGAGAGTTAACTTCCTAGTGAACCGGTGAAGATCCACTATAGTGGAGAATAAATCAAAATTTCTATCCGGTGCAAATGTAAGTCCCAAATTCAACACACTCAGTTCAGATTGTGACAGTGTGTATTTAGAGATATTTAGAATGTTTGTGTCTTCTAATTTCAGTGCCTCATCTTTTTTGCAGGGGCCACCCACCAGCTTATTCCTGGATCTTCTTCTCCGTCTGTGTCGTTTTTTGACTGCTGGCGTCCAGATGTATTCATGGCATATGTCTGTGTTCTCCGTGGTAGAAGAATTTCTTCATTGGAAGATGCTCCGGATTCAGTACCTGAGAAGGACACACTTGGAGGGATATGTTCAGAGTCTGAAATATCTGATTCTATATTTTTTCCTGTGTGTGCATCTGATTTTGAATTTTTCCTGAGTATTGATTTGGGTTTAGAAGTAATTTTCTTATTACTATTGTGATTCATATTCTGTGGATTTTTCTTAAAGGTTGTTTTGCTCGTATGTGGTTTCTGCCAAAGATAAATTTGTTTTTTTCTGATAATCAATTTTGTCCCTTTCATATTTGGTTTGTTTGGCCAGCATTATACTTTTTTCTAGATTTTTAATTCTCTGTGATAGTAATTTGTCCATATCTTTGAACCGGTCTATATGGGTGAAAGCCTGCAATTGAGATTGTAGATCTATAACATGCTTGTGTGAAGTGATTTTCTTTTTGGATTTGTGTTGAATAATTAATTCAATTAATTTAAAGGAACACTGGTCCAAAATTAGGTTCCATTGTTTCTCAAATTCGTGTGTTTCAAATCCAAATGATGGAGCTTTTGTCATTCGGAGACCTCCAAAATTCTCCAGTGTAACAATGTTCCACCATAATTTTAAATCATGCGATATACATTTTTCTAAACGAAAAAATTGCGCTTTAAGATCTTGTATATCCTCACATAGAATATTACAGTCCTGATCAAAAAAAGACTCAGCTTTTTTGGTGCTAGCTGCCAAATTAAAACAATTAAAGGCAAAATGAGAATTGAAATCTTGTGGAGACACTGTAGGTATATCCATACTGAATAATTTTCAAAGTATAATGTGATGTCAATTGAGTATTGAGTCCAGCAACAGTGTAGAAGAACAAGGAGTCAAAAAAGAAACACTTAAAAGTATCACATCGATGAAATAAAATCCAGGGTTAATATTACCTGCTGGAACACTGGTGAGTCTGTGAAGATAGATGATATAAGTATCCAGGTGTAAATCCAAGTCCAGGCAGTGTGGATATGCAGACCAAGAAGAACTGACTGGCGACTCCAGGATAAACACCTTATGGCTATTAGCCTGTATATGGTTGATAAGTAGGGTAAGGAAAAAAGTCTAATGGATGTATGGGGTTGCGGCTGTGTGCAGTCCCGTTCTCAATCTATGGCGAGCGGCTGCAGATGCGACAGCTAACGGATGGAGTGGATACTCACGATGGTCCGTCCCCTCTGCTCACGACTGCACTTTCCCCTCCAGGGGTGAAGGACGTACTTCACTTGCGCAGCCACGATTCGGATGTAGACAAGAAGATAGAAGATCGATGCCAGCAGACTCACCAGGTAGGATGGTAAAATCAATGTATTAAACTACATAAAGCAGATACTAACAAGACATGACTAGAAGACCTCCTCCCACGCGTTTCAGGCAAGTTTGCCCTTTCTCAAGGAGTGTAACAAGCATGAAGGGAGGGTGTTATTTATACCTCCCTTCTACTAATTGACTAATGTGTTGCACCTAATTGGAAAATTATGCAAATTTCAACACATTGGACTCAAACTCGTTAGTCACATATATATATACAAATATAATAAAATAGTTTGATATGCAGACTATGGTATAATTATCATAGTACAATAGTCTGCAATGGTATAATACCTTAAATCATAATATGTATGAATTCTACATATGTAGTGTCCACAAATTACATAGAAAAATACATGTGGAAACATCATTGTTGATTATTAAGTAAGTATATAATGCTAACCAATCAAAACCACTTGATTAGGGCAAGGCATACATTATGTACATATATATATATATATATATATATATATATATATATATATATATATATATGTATATATATATAAATATCTCTCTATACAGGATATCACCTTACAAATGCTCCACATAAATGACAAATACAGATACAACAGTAGAAGTATAATGAATATATAATTCCATTAATATATTGTATAATGCTTATGATGTTGGAAAGAAAGAACACAGGGAAGGAAGGGAGCACAGGGGAGGGGGGGGCAGGGGAGGTGGTGGTTGGAGTGGTAAGGGAGGGGTGTGTGGGAGGGGGGGGAGTGTGTGAGGGTTGTAAGGAAGGAACATGGAATACAGTAATACCCATTAGTAACCCTAGTGTAAGATCACAGAAAAACCTTCAGGTCCCATTCTGTATTGAGGCCTTTAGGTATTTATGTGTCGATGGTGAAGATCTAGAACGTTTCACGTTGGTAAAGAGCCCTGGATCGATCTCCACCTCATTTGTGGGGTCTAATATGTTCAAGAATTACACATTTTACATTTCTGAGACTACCTGACTGGCATTCCATAAAGTGATTAGACATGGGACGTGTAATGTCCAAATTATTAATATGTCTAATATGTTCTAACATCCTTATTTTAAATAAGCGGGTTGTTAGACCCACATATTGTTTATTGCATCCGCAGGTGATCATGTATATTACATGATCCGTGTTACACGTCACAAATGAAAGGATTCTGTATTCTTTAGTTTGTACAGTGTTAGTGAAACTTTTACATTTTTGGACATATTGACATATTTTACATTTCCCGCATTTAAAACACCCTATTAGATCTGGGAATAGCATGTTTTTGTTGTATTTGTTCTTGTCTGAGATCATACTTGGTGAAACTAGGCTGCCCAGTGTGTGTGCTTTTTGAAAGACAAATGTTGGGTCCATAGATACCATGTCCTTTAAGAGAACATCTGTATTGAGAATGGCCCAGTGTTTCCTAATTATTGATTTGATGTTCATAGCTTGACGGCTATATGAGTGATAAAGAATGGTGGTTCACATTGATTTATGTCATTCTGTTTAAATGTATTGTTCTGTTTTGTATGAGCAAAGCTGGAGAGATCAGTATTGATAAGATCATCCCTAGGTTTATTTCTGGCCTTAGT
This sequence comes from Ascaphus truei, assembly GCF_040206685.1. Taxonomy (NCBI): domain Eukaryota; kingdom Metazoa; phylum Chordata; class Amphibia; order Anura; family Ascaphidae; genus Ascaphus; species Ascaphus truei. Next base: position 181,333,106 of record NC_134485.1, read on the forward strand.
ATATGCCCATTGCACTGATAGTGGGTCATAGCCTCTATCTAAAAATCTTTTAATGAGATCATAGGAACTATTGTCAAAGTGTTCCATCGTAGAACAGTTCCTACGTAAATGAAGGAACTGTCCATAGGGTAATCCTTTAAGTAGATTTGGGCTATGGCAACTAGATGCGTGCAAAAGTGTATTCCTAGAGTTGGGCTTCCGGTATATGTTGGTATATACTCGACTATCCATACCTACATACAGACACAAGTCCAAGAATTGTATGCGGTGATGGTGAAAGTGATATGTGAATGACAGATTATAAGTGTTGGTGTTGAGATAAGTGAAGAAGGCATACAGTTGTGAGACTGTGTCAGACCAAACTATAATGAGATAATCTATATAACGGTGATATGTGATAATGTGATGTCGATAGGGGTTCCTATCTCCAAACACATGGGTATTTTCCCACCACCCCATGAAGAGATTGGCATAGGAAGGCGCAAATGATGATCCCATGGCGGTCCCACATGTTTGGAGATAGAAACCCCCATCCAACATAAAATAATTGTGAGTGAGGAGGAATCTGATGGCATTCAGCAAAAAGGTGATCTGAGCTGGAGCAAGTGTGGCATCAGATTCCAAAAAGTGTCGTGCAGCAGGTAGACCATGTTCATGTGAAATAATAGTGTAAAGCGAAGACACATCTAACGTGACCCAAAGATGTGATGGTGACCAAGTAAAATCAGAAAAACTAGATAAAACGTGTGAGGTGTCTAAAAGGTAGGAAGGAAGTGAAGTGACTAGAGGTTGAAGAAAGTGATTAACGTATTGTGAAAAGTGCTCCCCCAGTGAACCAATACTAGAAACAATGGGTCTACCTGTGCGGTGGAGAAGGGACTTGTGAACTTTAGGGAGGTGATGGAATATGGGTAGAACCGGGTGAGTACTATGTAGATATTCATATTCTTGTACAGAGAGTACTTGAAGGATCCTGCCAAACTCTAATAGTTCATATAATTCCAATAGGAAACCCTGAGTTGGATCCATACTGTATGTAACTTGGTATAGGATTTGTCATCATGGAGTTGGCGTAAGGCCTCTTCTACATAGTAAGCATAGTCTAGGACCACCACTGCTCCCCCTTTATCGGCATTCTTAACCACAATAAGATTATTTTCTTTTAAAGATTGAATAGCTTGTCTTTGTGTGAAGTTCAGATTGTTTGAACTATGAACAACATTTTTGGTTGTGGTAATACCTTGGGAGAGCAGTAGTAGATCCCGTTCCACGGCTGATTGAAACACATTGATTGCATGACCTGTGAAATACATGGGATGAAACTTAGATTTGTTTTTGAAACCTGACGATTGGCTACCCAGAAAGTTTTGTGAATCATATCCAGTCTCTGGTTGATCATTCAACAGCTCTAGCAAGTCCTGTATATGACAATTATCACGAAATGTGAACTGCTTCTTAATATCAAAAATTGGAATTGGACATGGTTCTTCATTATTTGATATTACGTTGTGGACATTGGGTCTCATGGATACTGTCTGTAGATCACCATGGTTAGGTATAGGTATTGAACTGTCTTTGTGCTTGAAAAAACTTTTGAGAGTTAACTTCCTAGTGAACCGGTGAAGATCCACTATAGTGGAGAATAAATCAAAATTTCTATCCGGTGCAAATGTAAGTCCCAAATTCAACACACTCAGTTCAGATTGTGACAGTGTGTATTTAGAGATATTTAGAATGTTTGTGTCTTCTAATTTCAGTGCCTCATCTTTTTTGCAGGGGCCACCCACCAGCTTATTCCTGGATCTTCTTCTCCGTCTGTGTCGTTTTTTGACTGCTGGCGTCCAGATGTATTCATGGCATATGTCTGTGTTCTCCGTGGTAGAAGAATTTCTTCATTGGAAGATGCTCCGGATTCAGTACCTGAGAAGGACACACTTGGAGGGATATGTTCAGAGTCTGAAATATCTGATTCTATATTTTTTCCTGTGTGTGCATCTGATTTTGAATTTTTCCTGAGTATTGATTTGGGTTTAGAAGTAATTTTCTTATTACTATTGTGATTCATATTCTGTGGATTTTTCTTAAAGGTTGTTTTGCTCGTATGTGGTTTCTGCCAAAGATAAATTTGTTTTTTTCTGATAATCAATTTTGTCCCTTTCATATTTGGTTTGTTTGGCCAGCATTATACTTTTTTCTAGATTTTTAATTCTCTGTGATAGTAATTTGTCCATATCTTTGAACCGGTCTATATGGGTGAAAGCCTGCAATTGAGATTGTAGATCTATAACATGCTTGTGTGAAGTGATTTTCTTTTTGGATTTGTGTTGAATAATTAATTCAATTAATTTAAAGGAACACTGGTCCAAAATTAGGTTCCATTGTTTCTCAAATTCGTGTGTTTCAAATCCAAATGATGGAGCTTTTGTCATTCGGAGACCTCCAAAATTCTCCAGTGTAACAATGTCCCACCATAATTTTAAATCATGCGGTATACATTTTTCTAAACGAAAAAATTGCGCTTTAAGATCTTGTATATCCTCACATAGAATATTACAGTCCTGATCAAAAAAAGACTCAGCTTTTTTGGTGCTAGCTGCCAAATTAAAACAATTAAAGGCAAAATGAGAATTTAAATCTTGTGGAGACACTGTAGGTATATCCATACTGAATAATTTTCAAAGTATAATGTGATGTCAATTGAGTATTGAGTCCAGCAACAGTGTAGAAGAACAAGGAGTCAAAAAAGAAACACTTAAAAGTATCACATCGATGAAATAAAATCCAGGGTTAATATTACCTGCTGGAACACTGGTGAGTCTGTGAAGATAGATGATATAAGTATCCAGGTGTAAATCCAAGTCCAGGCGGTGTGGATATGCAGACCAAGAAGAACTGACTGGCGACTCCAGGATAAACACCTTATGGCTATTAGCCTGTATATGGTTGATAAGTAGGGCAAGGAAAAAAGTCTAATGGATGTATGGGGTTGCGGCTGTGTGCAGTCCCGTTCTCAATCTATGGCGAGCGGCTGCAGATGCGACAGCTAACGGATGGAGTGGATACTCACGATGGTCCGTCCCCTCTGCTCACGACTGCACTTTCCCCTCCAGGGGTGAAGGACGTACTTCACTTGCGCAGCCACGATTCGGATGTAGACAAGAAGATAGAAGATCGATGCCAGCAGACTCACCAGGTAGGATGGTAAAATCAATGTATTAAACTACATAAAGCAGATACTAACAAGACATGACTAGAAGACCTCCTCCCACGCGTTTCAGGCAAGTTTGCCCTTTCTCAAGGAGTGTAACAAGCATGAAGGGAGGGTGTTATTTATACCTCCCTTCTACTAATTGACTAATGTGTTGCACCTAATTGGAAAATTATGCAAATTTCAACACATTGGACTCAAACTCGTTAGTCACATATATATATACAAATATAATAAAATAGTTTGATATGCAGACTATGGTATAATTATCATAGTACAATAGTCTGCAATGGTATAATACCTTAAATCATAATATGTATGAATTCTACATATGTAGTGTCCACAAATTACATAGAAAAATACATGTGGAAACATCATTGTTGATTATTAAGTAAGTATATAATGCTAACCAATCAAAACCACTTGATTAGGGCAAGGCATACATTATGTACATATATATATATATATATATATATATATATATATATATATATATGTATATATATATAAATATCTCTCTATACAGGATATCACCTTACAAATGCTCCACATAAATGACAAATACAGATACAACAGTAGAAGTATAATGAATATATAATTCCATTAATATATTGTATAATGCTTATGATGTTGGAAAGAAAGAACACAGGGAAGGAAGGGAGCACAGGGGAGGGGGGGGCAGGGGAGGTGGTGGTTGGAGTGGTAAGGGAGGGGTGTGTGGGAGGGGGGGGGAGTGTGTGAGGGTTGTAAGGAAGGAACATGGAATACAGTAATACCCATTAGTAACCCTAGTGTAAGATCACAGAAAAACCTTCAGGTCCCATTCTGTATTGAGGCCTTTAGGTATTTATGTGTCGATGGTGAAGATCTAGAACGTTTCACGTTGGTAAAGAGCCCTGGATCGATCTCCACCTCGTTTGTGGGGTCTAATATGTTCAAGAATTACACATTTTACATTTCTGAGACTACCTGACTGGCATTCCATAAAGTGATTAGACATGGGACGTGTAATGTCCAAATTATTAATATGTCTAATATGTTCTAACATCCTTATTTTAAATAAGCGGGTTGTTAGACCCACATATCGTTTATTGCATCCGCAGGTGATCATGTATATTACATGATCCGTGTTACACGTCACAAATGAAAGGATTCTGTATTCTTTAGTTTGTTCAGTGTTAGTGAAACTTTTACATTTTTGGACATATTGACATATTTTACATTTCCCGCATTTAAAACACCCTATTAGATCTGGGAATAGCATGTTTTTGTTGTATTTGTTCTTGTCTGAGATCATACTTGGTGAAACTAGGCTGCCCAGTGTTTGTGATTTTTGAAAGACAAATGTTGGGTCCATAGATACCATGTCCTTTAAGAGAACATCTGTATTGAGAATGGCCCAGTGTTTCCTAATTATTGATTTGATGTTCATAGCTTGACGGCTATATGAGTGATAAAGAATGGTGGTTCACATTGATTTATGTCATTCTGTTTAAATGTATTGTTCTGTTTTGTATGAGCAAAGCTGGAGAGATCAGTATTGATAAGATCATCCCTAGGTTTATTTCTGGCCTTAGTATATGCCCATTGCACTGATAGTGGGTCATAGCCTCTATCTAAAAATCTTTTAATGAGATCATAGGAACTATTGTCAAAGTGTTCCATCGTAGAACAGTTCCTACGTAAATGAAGGAACTGTCCATAGGGTAATCCTTTAAGTAGATTTGGGCTATGGCAACTAGATGCGTGCAAAAGTGTATTCCTAGAGTTGGGCTTCCGGTATATGTTGGTATATACTCGACTATCCATACCTACATACAGACACAAGTCCAAGAATTGTATGCGGTGATGGTGAAAGTGATATGTGAATGACAGATTATAAGTGTTGGTGTTGAGATAAGTGAAGAAGGCATACAGTTGTGAGACTGTGTCAGACCAAACTATAATGAGATAATCTATATAACGGTGATATGTGATAATGTGATGTCGATAGGGGTTCCTATCTCCAAACACATGGGTATTTTCCCACCACCCCATGAAGAGATTGGCATAGGAAGGCGCAAATGATGATCCCATGGCGGTCCCACATGTTTGGAGATAGAAACCCCCATCCAACATAAAATAATTGTGAGTGAGGAGGAATCTGATGGCATTCAGCAAAAAGGTGATTTGAGCTGGAGCAAGTGTGGCATCAGATTCCAAAAAGTGTCGTGCAGCAGGTAGACCATGTTCATGTGAAATAATAGTGTAAAGCGAAGACACATCTAACGTGACCCAAAGATGTGATGGTGACCAAGTAAAATCAGAAAAACTAGATAAAACGTGTGAGGTGTCTAAAAGGTAGGAAGGAAGTGAAGTGACTAGAGGTTGAAGAAAGTGATTAACGTATTGTGAAAAGTGCTCCCCCAGTGAACCAATACTAGAAACAATGGGTCTACCTGTGCGGTGGAGAAGGGACTTGTGAACTTTAGGGAGGTGATGGAATATGGGTAGAACCGGGTGAGTACTATGTAGATATTCATATTCTTGTACAGAGAGTACTTGAAGGATCCTGCCAAACTCTAATAGTTCATATAATTCCAATAGGAAACCCTGAGTTGGATCCATACTGTATGTAACTTGGTATAGGATTTGTCATCATGGAGTTGGCGTAAGGCCTCTTCTACATAGTAAGCATAGTCTAGGACCACCACTGCTCCCCCTTTATCGGCATTCTTAACCACAATAAGATTATTTTCTTTTAAAGATTGAATAGCTTGTCTTTGTGTGAAGTTCAGATTGTTTGAACTATGAACAACATTTTTGGTTGTGGTAATACCTTGGGAGAGCAGTAGTAGATCCCGTTCCACGGCTGATTGAAACACATTGATTGCATGACCTGTGAAATACATGGGATGAAACTTAGATTTGTTTTTGAAACCTGACGATTGGCTACCCAGAAAGTTTTGTGAATCATATCCAGTCTCTGGTTGATCATTCAACAGCTCTAGCAAGTCCTGTATATGACAATTATCACGAAATGTGAACTGCTTCTTAATATCAAAAATTGGAATTGGACATGGTTCTTCATTATTTGATATTACGTTGTGGACATTGGGTCTCATGGATACTGTCTGTAGATCACCATGGTTAGGTATAGGTATTGAACTGTCTTTGTGCTTGAAAAAACTTTTGAGAGTTAACTTCCTAGTGAACCGGTGAAGATCCACTATAGTGGAGAATAAATCAAAATTTCTATCCGGTGCAAATGTAAGTCCCAAATTCAACACACTCAGTTCAGATTGTGACAGTGTGTATTTAGAGATATTTAGAATGTTTGTGTCTTCTAATTTCAGTGCCTCATCTTTTTTGCAGGGGCCACCCACCAGCTTATTCCTGGATCTTCTTCTCCGTCTGTGTCGTTTTTTGACTGCTGGCGTCCAGATGTATTCATGGCATATGTCTGTGTTCTCCGTGGTAGAAGAATTTCTTCATTGGAAGATGCTCCGGATTCAGTACCTGAGAAGGACACACTTGGAGGGATATGTTCAGAGTCTGAAATATCTGATTCTATATTTTTTCCTGTGTGTGCATCTGATTTTGAATTTTTCCTGAGTATTGATTTGGGTTTAGAAGTAATTTTCTTATTACTATTGTGATTCATATTCTGTGGATTTTTCTTAAAGGTTGTTTTGCTCGTATGTGGTTTCTGCCAAAGATAAATTTGTTTTTTTCTGATAATCAATTTTGTCCCTTTCATATTTGGTTTGTTTGGCCAGCATTATACTTTTTTCTAGATTTTTAATTCTCTGTGATAGTAATTTGTCCATATCTTTGAACCGGTCTATATGGGTGAAAGCCTGCAATTGAGATTGTAGATCTATAACATGCTTGTGTGAAGTGATTTTCTTTTTGGATTTGTGTTGAATAATTAATTCAATTAATTTAAAGGAACACTGGTCCAAAATTAGGTTCCATTGTTTCTCAAATTCGTGTGTTTCAAATCCAAATGATGGAGCTTTTGTCATTCGGAGACCTCCAAAATTCTCCAGTGTAACAATGTCCCACCATAATTTTAAATCATGCGATATACATTTTTCTAAACGAAAAAATTGCGCTTTAAGATCTTGTATATCCTCACATAGAATATTACAGTCCTGATCAAAAAAAGACTCAGCTTTTTTGGTGCTAGCTGCCAAATTAAAACAATTAAAGGCAAAATGAGAATTTAAATCTTGTGGAGACACTGTAGGTATATCCATACTGAATAATTTTCAAAGTATAATGTGATGTCAATTGAGTATTGAGTCCAGCAACAGTGTAGAAGAACAAGGAGTCAAAAAAGAAACACTTAAAAGTATCACATCGATGAAATAAAATCCAGGGTTAATATTACCTGCTGGAACACTGGTGAGTCTGTGAAGATAGATGATATAAGTATCCAGGTGTAAATCCAAGTCCAGGCGGTGTGGATATGCAGACCAAGAAGAACTGACTGGCGACTCCAGGATAAACACCTTATGGCTATTAGCCTGTATATGGTTGATAAGTAGGGCAAGGAAAAAAGTCTAATGGATGTATGGGGTTGCGGCTGTGTGCAGTCCCGTTCTCAATCTATGGCGAGCGGCTGCAGATGCGACAGCTAACGGATGGAGTGGATACTCACGATGGTCCGTCCCCTCTGCTCACGACTGCACTTTCCCCTCCAGGGGTGAAGGACGTACTTCACTTGCGCAGCCACGATTCGGATGTAGACAAGAAGATAGAAGATCGATGCCAGCAGACTCACCAGGTAGGATGGTAAAATCAATGTATTAAACTACATAAAGCAGATACTAACAAGACATGACTAGAAGACCTCCTCCCACGCGTTTCAGGCAAGTTTGCCCTTTCTCAAGGTGTGTAACAAGCATGAAGGGAGGGTGTTATTTATACCTCCCTTCTACTAATTGACTAATGTGTTGCACCTAATTGGAAAATTATGCAAATTTCAACACATTGGACTCAAACTCGTTAGTCACATATATATATACAAATATAATAAAATAGTTTGATATGCAGACTATGGTATAATTATCATAGTACAATAGTCTGCAATGGTATAATACCTTAAATCATAATATGTATGAATTCTACATATGTAGTGTCCACAAATTACATAGAAAAATACATGTGGAAACATCATTGTTGATTATTAAGTAAGTATATAATGCTAACCAATCAAAACCACTTGATTAGGGCAAGGTATACATTATGTACATATATATATATATATATATATATATATATATATATATATATATATATATATATATATGTATATATATATAAATATCTCTCTATACAGGATATCACCTTACAAATGCTCCACATAAATGACAAATACAGATACAACAGTAGAAGTATAATGAATATATAATTCCATTAATATATTGTATAATGCTTATGATGTTGGAAAGAAAGAACACAGGGAAGGAAGGGAGCACAGGGGAGGGGGGGGCAGGGGAGGTGGTGGTTGGAGTGGTAAGGGAGGGGTGTGTGGGAGGGGGGGGGAGTGTGTGAGGGTTGTAAGGAAGGAACATGGAATACAGTAATACCCATTAGTAACCCTAGTGTAAGATCACAGAAAAACCTTCAGGTCCCATTCTGTATTGAGGCCTTTAGGTATTTATGTGTCGATGGTGAAGATCTAGAACGTTTCACGTTGGTAAAGAGCCCTGGATCGATCTCCACCTCGTTTGTGGGGTCTAATATGTTCAAGAATTACACATTTTACATTTCTGAGACTACCTGACTGGCATTCCATAAAGTGATTAGACATGGGACGTGTAATGTCCAAATTATTAATATGTCTAATATGTTCTAACATCCTTATTTTAAATAAGCGGGTTGTTAGACCCACATATCGTTTATTGCATCCGCAGGTGATCATGTATATTACATGATCCGTGTTACACGTCACAAATGAAAGGATTCTGTATTCTTTAGTTTGTTCAGTGTTAGTGAAACTTTTACATTTTTGGACATATTGACATATTTTACATTTCCCGCATTTAAAACACCCTATTAGATCTGGGAATAGCATGTTTTTGTTGTATTTGTTCTTGTCTGAGATCATACTTGGTGAAACTAGGCTGCCCAGTGTGTGTGATTTTTGAAAGACAAATGTTGGGTCCATAGATACCATGTCCTTTAAGAGAACATCTGTATTGAGAATGGCCCAGTGTTTCCTAATTATTGATTTGATGTTCATAGCTTGACGGCTATATGAGTGATAAAGAATGGTGGTTCACATTGATTTATGTCATTCTGTTTAAATGTATTGTTCTGTTTTGTATGAGCAAAGCTGGAGAGATCAGTATTGATAAGATCATCCCTAGGTTTATTTCTGGCCTTAGTATATGCCCATTGCACTGATAGTGGGTCATAGCCTCTATCTAAAAATCTTTTAATGAGATCATAGGAACTATTGTCAAAGTGTTCCATCGTAGAACAGTTCCTACGTAAATGAAGGAACTGTCCATAGGGTAATCCTTTAAGTAGATTTGGGCTATGGCAACTAGATGCGTGCAAAAGTGTATTCCTAGAGTTGGGCTTCCGGTATATGTTGGTATATACTCGACTATCCATACCTACATACAGACACAAGTCCAAGAATTGTATGCGGTGATGGTGAAAGTGATATGTGAATGACAGATTATAAGTGTTGGTGTTGAGATAAGTGAAGAAGGCATACAGTTGTGAGACTGTGTCAGACCAAACTATAATGAGATAATCTATATAACGGTGATATGTGATAATGTGATGTCGATAGGGGTTCCTATCTCCAAACACATGGGTATTTTCCCACCACCCCATGAAGAGATTGGCATAGGAAGGCGCAAATGATGATCCCATGGCGGTCCCACATGTTTGGAGATAGAAACCCCCATCCAACATAAAATAATTGTGAGTGAGGAGGAATCTGATGGCATTCAGCAAAAAGGTGATTTGAGCTGGAGCAAGTGTGGCATCAGATTCCAAAAAGTGTCGTGCAGCAGGTAGACCATGTTCATGTGAAATAATAGTGTAAAGCGAAGACACATCTAACGTGACCCAAAGATGTGATGGTGACCAAGTAAAATCAGAAAAACTAGATAAAACGTGTGAGGTGTCTAAAAGGTAGGAAGGAAGTGAAGTGACTAGAGGTTGAAGAAAGTGATTAACGTATTGTGAAAAGTGCTCCCCCAGTGAACCAATACTAGAAACAATGGGTCTACCTGTGCGGTGGAGAAGGGACTTGTGAACTTTAGGGAGGTGATGGAATATGGGTAGAACCGGGTGAGTACTATGTAGATATTCATATTCTTGTACAGAGAGTACTTGAAGGATCCTGCCAAACTCTAATAGTTCATATAATTCCAATAGGAAACCCTGAGTTGGATCCATACTGTATGTAACTTGGTATAGGATTTGTCATCATGGAGTTGGCGTAAGGCCTCTTCTACATAGTAAGCATAGTCTAGGACCACCACTGCTCCCCCTTTATCGGCATTCTTAACCACAATAAGATTATTTTCTTTTAAAGATTGAATAGCTTGTCTTTGTGTGAAGTTCAGATTGTTTGAACTATGAACAACATTTTTGGTTGTGGTAATACCTTGGGAGAGCAGTAGTAGATCCCGTTCCACGGCTGATTGAAACACATTGATTGCATGACCTGTGAAATACATGGGATGAAACTTAGATTTGTTTTTGAAACCTGACGATTGGCTACCCAGAAAGTTTTGTGAATCATATCCAGTCTCTGGTTGATCATTCAACAGCTCTAGCAAGTCCTGTATATGACAATTATCACGAAATGTGAACTGCTTCTTAATATCAAAAATTGGAATTGGACATGGTTCTTCATTATTTGATATTACGTTGTGGACATTGGGTCTCATGGATACTGTCTGTAGATCACCATGGTTAGGTATAGGTATTGAACTGTCTTTGTGCTTGAAAAAACTTTTGAGAGTTAACTTCCTAGTGAACCGGTGAAGATCCACTATAGTGGAGAATAAATCAAAATTTCTATCCGGTGCAAATGTAAGTCCCAAATTCAACACACTCAGTTCAGATTGTGACAGTGTGTATTTAGAGATATTTAGAATGTTTGTGTCTTCTAATTTCAGTGCCTCATCTTTTTTGCAGGGGCCACCCACCAGCTTATTCCTGGATCTTCTTCTCCGTCTGTGTCGTTTTTTGACTGCTGGCGTCCAGATGTATTCATGGCATATGTCTGTGTTCTCCGTGGTAGAAGAATTTCTTCATTGGAAGATGCTCCGGATTCAGTACCTGAGAAGGACACACTTGGAGGGATATGTTCAGAGTCTGAAATATCTGATTCTATATTTTTTCCTGTGTGTGCATCTGATTTTGAATTTTTCCTGAGTATTGATTTGGGTTTAGAAGTAATTTTCTTATTACTATTGTGATTCATATTCTGTGGATTTTTCTTAAAGGTTGTTTTGCTCGTATGTGGTTTCTGCCAAAGATAAATTTGTTTTTTTCTGATAATCAATTTTGTCCCTTTCATATTTGGTTTGTTTGGCCAGCATTATACTTTTTTCTAGATTTTTAATTCTCTGTGATAGTAATTTGTCCATATCTTTGAACCGGTCTATATGGGTGAAAGCCTGCAATTGAGATTGTAGATCTATAACATGCTTGTGTGAAGTGATTTTCTTTTTGGATTTGTGTTGAATAATTAATTCAATTAATTTAAAGGAACACTGGTCCAAAATTAGGTTCCATTGTTTCTCAAATTCGTGTGTTTCAAATCCAAATGATGGAGCTTTTGTCATTCGGAGACCTCCAAAATTCTCCAGTGTAACAATGTCCCACCATAATTTTAAATCATGCGATATACATTTTTCTAAACGAAAAAATTGCGCTTTAAGATCTTGTATATCCTCACATAGAATATTACAGTCCTGATCAAAAAAAGACTCAGCTTTTTTGGTGCTAGCTGCCAAATTAAAACAATTAAAGGCAAAATGAGAATTTAAATCTTGTGGAGACACTGTAGGTATATCCATACTGAATAATTTTCAAAGTATAATGTGATGTCAATTGAGTATTGAGTCCAGCAACAGTATGGAAGAACAAGGAGTCAAAAAAGAAACACTTAAAAGTATCACATCGATGAAATAAAATCCAGGGTTAATATTACCTGCTGGAACACTGGTGAGTCTGTGAAGATAGATGATATAAGTATCCAGGTGTAAATCCAAGTCCAGGCGGTGTGGATATGCAGACCAAGAAGAACTGACTGGCGACTCCAGGATAAACACCTTATGGCTATTAGCCTGTATATGGTTGATAAGTAGGGCAAGGAAAAAAGTCTAATGGATGTATGGGGTTGCGGCTGTGTGCAGTCCCGTTCTCAATCTATGGCGAGCGGCTGCAGATGCGACAGCTAACGGATGGAGTGGATACTCACGATGGTCCGTCCCCTCTGCTCACGACTGCACTTTCCCCTCCAGGGGTGAAGGACGTACTTCACTTGCGCAGCCACGATTCGGATGTAGACAAGAAGATAGAAGATCGATGCCAGCAGACTCACCAGGTAGGATGGTAAAATCAATGTATTAAACTACATAAAGCAGATACTAACAAGACATGACTAGAAGACCTCCTCCCACGCGTTTCAGGCAAGTTTGCCCTTTCTCAAGGAGTGTAACAAGCATGAAGGGAGGGTGTTATTTATACCTCCCTTCTACTAATTGACTAATGTGTTGCACCTAATTGGAAAATTATGCAAATTTCAACACATTGGACTCAAACTCGTTAGTCACATATATATATACAAATATAATAAAATAGTTTGATATGCAGACTATGGTATAATTATCATAGTACAATAGTCTGCAATGGTATAATACCTTAAATCATAATATGTATGAATTCTACATATGTAGTGTCCACAAATTACATAGAAAAATACATGTGGAAACATCATTGTTGATTATTAAGTAAGTATATAATGCTAACCAATCAAAACCACTTGATTAGGGCAAGGCATACATTATGTACATATATATATATATATATATATATATATATATATATATATATATATATATATATATGTATATATAAATAAATATCTCTCTATACAGGATATCACCTTACAAATGCTCCACATAAATGACAAATACAGATACAACAGTAGAAGTATAATGAATATATAATTCCATTAATATATTGTATAATGCTTATGATGTTGGAAAGAAAGAACACAGGGAAGGAAGGGAGCACAGGGGAGGGGGGGGCAGGGGAGGTGGTGGTTGGAGTGGTAAGGGAGGGGTGTGTGGGAGGGGGGGGGAGTGTGTGAGGGTTGTAAGGAAGGAACATGGAATACAGTAATACCCATTAGTAACCCTAGTGTAAGATCACAGAAAAACCTTCAGGTCCCATTCTGTATTGAGGCCTTTAGGTATTTATGTGTCGATGGTGAAGATCTAGAACGTTTCACGTTGGTAAAGAGCCCTGGATCGATCTCCACCTCGTTTGTGGGGTCTAATATGTTCAAGAATTACACATTTTACATTTCTGAGACTACCTGACTGGCATTCCATAAAGTGATTAGACATGGGACGTGTAATGTCCAAATTATTAATATGTCTAATATGTTCTAACATCCTTATTTTAAATAAGCGGGTTGTTAGACCCACATATCGTTTATTGCATCCGCAGGTGATCATGTATATTACATGATCCGTGTTACACGTCACAAATGAAAGGATTCTGTATTCTTTAGTTTGTTCAGTGTTAGTGAAACTTTTACATTTTTGGACATATTGACATATTTTACATTTCCCGCATTTAAAACACCCTATTAGATCTGGGAATAGCATGTTTTTGTTGTATTTGTTCTTGTCTGAGATCATACTTGGTGAAACTAGGCTGCCCAGTGTGTGTGTTTTTTGAAAGACAAATGTTGGGTCCATAGATACCATGTCCTTTAAGAGAACATCTGTATTGAGAATGGCCCAGTGTTTCCTAATTATTGATTTGATGTTCATAGCTTGACGGCTATATGAGTGATAAAGAATGGTGGTTCACATTGATTTATGTCATTCTGTTTAAATGTATTGTTCTGTTTTGTATGAGCAAAGCTGGAGAGATCAGTATTGATAAGATCATCCCTAGGTTTATTTCTGGCCTTAGTATATGCCCATTGCACTGATAGTGGGTCATAGCCTCTATCTAAAAATCTTTTAATGAGATCATAGGAACTATTGTCAAAGTGTTCCATCGTAGAACAGTTCCTACGTAAATGAAGGAACTGTCCATAGGGTAATCCTTTAAGTAGATTTGGGCTATGGCAACTAGATGCATGCAAAAGTGTATTCCTAGAGTTGGGCTTCCGGTATATGTTGGTATATACTCGACTATCCATACCTACATACAGACACAAGTCCAAGAATTGTATGCGGTGATGGTGAAAGTGATATGTGAATGACAGATTATAAGTGTTGGTGTTGAGATAAGTGAAGAAGGCATACAGTTGTGAGACTGTGTCAGACCAAACTATAATGAGATAATCTATATAACGGTGATATGTGATAATATGATGTCGATAGGGGTTCCTATCTCCAAACACATGGGTATTTTCCCACCACCCCATGAAGAGATTGGCATAGGAAGGCGCAAATGATGATCCCATGGCGGTCCCACATGTTTGGAGATAGAAACCCCCATCCAACATAAAATAATTGTGAGTGAGGAGGAATCTGATGGCATTCAGCAAAAAGGTGATCTGAGCTGGAGCAAGTGTGGCATCAGATTCCAAAAAGTGTCGTGCAGCAGGTAGACCATGTTCATGTGAAATAATAGTGTAAAGCGAAGACACATCTAACGTGACCCAAAGATGTGATGGTGACCAAGTAAAATCAGAAAAACTAGATAAAACGTGTGAGGTGTCTAAAAGGTAGGAAGGAAGTGAAGTGACTAGAGGTTGAAGAAAGTGATTAACGTATTGTGAAAAGTGCTCCCCCAGTGAACCAATACTAGAAACAATGGGTCTACCTGTGCGGTGGAGAAGGGACTTGTGAACTTTAGGGAGGTGATGGAATATGGGTAGAACCGGGTGAGTACTATGTAGATATTCATATTCTTGTACAGAGAGTACTTGAAGGATCCTGCCAAACTCTAATAGTTCATATAATTCCAATAGGAAACCCTGAGTTGGATCCATACTGTATGTAACTTGGTATAGGATTTGTCATCATGGAGTTGGCGTAAGTCCTCTTCTACATAGTAAGCATAGTCTAGGACCACCACTGCTCCCCCTTTATCGGCATTCTTAACCACAATAAGATTATTTTCTTTTAAAGATTGAATAGCTTGGATTTGTGTGAAGTTCAGATTGTTTGAACTATGAACAACATTTTTGGTTGTGGTAATACCTTGGGAGAGCAGTAGTAGATCCCGTTCCACGGCTGATTGAAACACATTGATTGCATGACCTGTGAAATACATGGGATGAAACTTAGATTTGTTTTTGAAACCTGACGATTGGCTACCCAGAAAGTTTTGTGAATCATATCCAGTCTCTGGTTGATCATTCAACAGCTCTAGCAAGTCCTGTATATGACAATTATCATGAAATGTGAACTGCTTCTTAATATCAAAAATTGGAATTGGACATGGTTCTTCATTATTTGATATTACGTTGTGGACATTGGGTCTCATGGATACTGTCTGTAGATCACCATGGTTAGGTATAGGTATTGAACTGTCTTTGTGCTTGAAAAAACTTTTGAGAGTTAACTTCCTAGTGAACCGGTGAAGATCCACTATAGTGGAGAATAAATCAAAATTTCTATCCGGTGCAAATGTAAGTCCCAAATTCAACACACTCAGTTCAGATTGTGACAGTGTGTATTTAGAGATATTTAGAATGTTTGTGTCTTCTAATTTCAGTGCCTCATCTTTTTTGCAGGGGCCACCCACCAGCTTATTCCTGGATCTTCTTCTCCGTCTGTGTCGTTTTTTGACTGCTGGCGTCCAGATGTATTCATGGCATATGTCTGTGTTCTCCGTGGTAGAATAATTTCTTCATTGGAAGATGCTCCGGATTCAGTACCTGAGAAGGACACACTTGGAGGGATATGTTCAGAGTCTGAAATATCTGATTCTATATTTTTTCCTGTGTGTGCATCTGATTTTGAATTTTTCCTGAGTATTGATTTGGGTTTAGAAGTAATTTTCTTATTACTATTGTGATTCATATTCTGTGGATTTTTCTTAAAGGTTGTTTTGCTCGTATGTGGTTTCTGCCAAAGATAAATTTGTTTTTTTCTGATAATCAATTTTGTCCCTTTCATATTTGGTTTGTTTGGCCAGCATTATACTTTTTTCTAGATTTTTAATTCTCTGTGATAGTAATTTGTCCATATCTTTGAACCGGTCTATATGGGTGAAAGCCTGCAATTGAGATTGTAGATCTATAACATGCTTGTGTGAAGTGATTTTCTTTTTGGATTTGTGTTGAATAATTAATTCAATTAATTTAAAGGAACACTGGTCCAAAATTAGGTTCCATTGTTTCTCAAATTCGTGTGTTTCAAATCCAAATGATGGAGCTTTTGTCATTCGGAGACCTCCAAAATTCTCCAGTGTAACAATGTCCCACCATAATTTTAAATCATGCGATATACATTTTTCTAAACGAAAAAATTGCGCTTTAAGATCTTGTATATCCTCACATAGAATATTACAGTCCTGATCAAAAAAAGACTCAGCTTTTTTGGTGCTAGCTGCCAAATTAAAACAATTAAAGGCAAAATGAGAATTTAAATCTTGTGGAGACACTGTAGGTATATCCATACTGAATAATTTTCAAAGTATAATGTGATGTCAATTGAGTATTGAGTCCAGCAACAGTGTAGAAGAACAAGGAGTCAAAAAAGAAACACTTAAAAGTATCACATCGATGAAATAAAATCCAGGGTTAATATTACCTGCTGGAACACTGGTGAGTCTGTGAAGATAGATGATATAAGTATCCAGGTGTAAATCCAAGTCCAGGCGGTGTGGATATGCAGACCAAGAAGAACTGACTGGCGACTCCAGGATAAACACCTTATGGCTATTAGCCTGTATATGGTTGATAAGTAGGGCAAGGAAAAAAGTCTAATGGATGTATGGGGTTGCGGCTGTGTGCAGTCCCGTTCTCAATCTATGGCGAGCGGCTGCAGATGCGACAGCTAACGGATGGAGTGGATACTCACGATGGTCCGTCCCCTCTGCTCACGACTGCACTTTCCCCTCCAGGGGTGAAGGACGTACTTCACTTGCGCAGCCACGATTCGGATGTAGACAAGAAGATAGAAGATCGATGCCAGCAGACTCACCAGGTAGGATGGTAAAATCAATGTATTAAACTACATAAAGCAGATACTAACAAGACATGACTAGAAGACCTCCTCCCACGCGTTTCAGGCAAGTTTGCCCTTTCTCAAGGAGTGTAACAAGCATGAAGGGAGGGTGTTATTTATACCTCCCTTCTACTAATTGACTAATGTGTTGCACCTAATTGGAAAATTATGCAAATTTCAACACATTGGACTTAAACTCGTTAGTCACATATATATACAAATATAATGAAATAGTTTGATATGCAGACTATGGTATCATTATCATAGTACAATAGTCTGCAATGGTATAATACCTTAAATAATACTATGTATGAATTCTATATCTAGTGTCATGCACAGATGCACACACAGGAAAAAATATAGAATCAGATATTTCAGACTCTGAACATATCCCTCCAAGTGTGTTCTTCTCAGGTACTGAATCCGGAGCATCTTCCAATGAAGAAATTCTTCTACCAGGGAGAACACAGACATATGCCATGAATACATCTGGACGCCAGCAGTCAAAATACGACACCGACGGAGAAGAAGATCCAGGAATAAGCTGGTGGGTGGCCCCTGCAAAAAAGATGAGGCATTGAAATTAGAAGATTAGAAGACACAAACATTCTAAATATCTCTAAATACACACTGTCACAATCTGAACTGAGTGTGTTGAATTTGGGACTTACATTTGCACCGGATAGAAATTTTGATTTATTCTCCACTATAGTGGATCTTCACCGGTTCACTAGGAAGATAACTCTCAAAAGATTTTTCAAGCACAAAGACAGTTCAATACCCATACCTAACCATGGTGATCTACAGACTGTATCCATGAGACCCAATGTCCACAACATAATATCAAATAATGAAGAACCATGTCCAATTCCAATTCCTGGAATTATATGAACTATTAGAGTTTGGCAGGATCCTTCAAGTACTCTCTGTACAAGAAAATGAATATCTACATAGTACTCATCCGGTTCTACCCATATTCCATCACCTCCCTAAAGTTCACAAGTCCCTTCTCCACCCCCACCCCCCCAGGTAGACAAATTATTTCTAGTATTGGTTCACTGGGGGAGCACTTATCACAATACGTTAATCACTTTCTTCAACCTCTAGTCACTTCACTTCCTTCCTACCTTTTAGACACCTCACACATTTTATCTAGTTTTTCTTTTTTTGTATGTCTTTATTTATATAGCGCCATAAATGTACATAGCGCTTCACAGTAGTGATACATATAATATAAATAACAAATAATATAAATAACAGATCATGGGAATAAGTGCTTCAGACATAAAAGTAACATTAAGGAAGAGGAGTCCCTGCTCCGAGGAGCTTACAATCTAATTGGTAGGTAGGGAGAACGTACAGAGAGTAGGAGGGAATTCTAGTAAGTGCATCCGCAGGGGGCCAAGCTTTATGTATCATGTGTCCATGATTATCCCTCCTTTTCCTTTCCTTCCCTTCCTTCCTTCCTTCCCTGTGTTCTCCCTTTCCAACATCATAAGCACCCAAATCGTAACAAAATTAAGTAAATAGTTATCTTACATGGGTGTTCTTCCCAAAATTCAACATTTGTATAGTATTGTGCAGCCCTTTATGAAGTTCAAAATTACATTCTTTGGATTCAAATGCTTCTTGTTTGATCGTATATGAAAACAAACCACTTTTCGGGAACCTTTCCTTGCTAAGGCTTGCAGTCCCTCGTACTGTACAGTCATCGCAGGAGCTCCATCTGAACAAAGCCCAACACAGTTATTACAAGAAAGCGTGTGTTCCTTGAGATAATAATCAACCATAATAAAAAGCTGGATACAATGGTCGATAATTATTGTTTGACAAAATAGCACGTTTTCAGAAAACTGACTTTCCCATAAATAGTGAACATAAACAATTACATTTGCAATCATTTACTGAATTAGCAGCTTCACCCAACTGCAATGCAAATATTGTGACTGTTAATATATGTAAACGTTGACCTCGATATTCTGCTACAGGTGCCATTGTTTGACACTGAGATGCTTTGTAGCTGTTCTACTGAATCTTCACCAATCACAGTCTGGACAATGTCCACTGCTCTGATGTCATGTGGCTTTTTTTTTTTTGCACAATTATTTATGCAACTTTATAGGATGGAAGCAGTGCTTTTTTGGCAAAGAAGTTAAGTTCACAATCAAATGTTTTTTCTTTTAGAAGCTCAGACAATTTTCACTCAAAATATCTTGAGACTTGTTCAATCAATTGACATGTTTTGTTTCCAAATGTATTTTCATTTCATTTTGTTTTTGGTATCATACTTTCTGCAGCAAACAATATCAGACAGATGACACATTGGGGTTTGTCTTTGCCATCAACCAGTGTGCTATTGAAAACCCATTTGAAACACATTTTCTCATTTTCTCACTGGCTTGTTGGTTCATTCATGGATGAGTTTTCTCCTTCTTGCTCTGCTTGCTTTCTTTTGATTCCTCCTCTTGCATGTATTAAAAATGTATCCATTGTTGACACAACTGCTATATGAAAGAGAAAAAGACAAGAAAAAAAACAGTAAGAGGTATTTCTTCTTTTAAAGCTCGTTGCATAAAAGTGGAGAGTAATTTCTATCACTAATACATCAATTTCCCTTTTATTTTATTTTTTAATTTTAACTCCCATAGAAAGCAATAGATTTTGTATTCTTTATACATACAGTATGGTGCAATTTTTTCTGTAGTTTTGCAGTCGGAAGACTATGATGAGGATGTTGCCGACTTATTGTCTTGAGGGTGCGGGTGGGGGGGTTCATGGTTCCCGATCAGATCCCCCCATAGCAATAATTTTCTGTCACCGGGGCCATCAAAGTCAAGGTCCCGTGGCTTGGCGCTGTGCGGTAAGGTTTGCTACATCTGTACATCTCCCTTTTCTCAACTACAACATCAGGGCACCTGATTCAAATTTATGGAAAGGGTTGTACTAGGTTTGCGCTGATCTTGCAACCAGGAGACTGTGATATTTAACCCATAAAAACATAGGTAAAAGAGGTAACTGGGATAGTGAGGGGGTAACCAGGCCATCAATAAAGGTATTATGCCCGGCTGTTTACATCTGAGCCATATTTGGTTACCTCTCAGCTCTTGAACCTGTTTATTGTAAATGCAAGGTATGTAATTGTGCAACAATAAAGAATTTATGTGTGTTTTACCTTTCCAGGGGTGCAAGCAAAAAGATTGCTAGGCTATGAGTTTCAAGGGGGGGGTTACGGAGAAATTGTTGTCAGCATGTATCTAGGGAGCAGGGTTCCAGAGTTGCAGGATACCCCAATAATTTACCCGGGAATCAGGATGGATTCTCGGATACATTGAGACACATTGCTCTGGCAAAATCTCCCCTTGAAAATGCTTCCACGACTCACCGCTAGGACTCCCTGCTCCAGCACAGACCAGAAAGGTAAGCAGGGCATAGGTGTATAAGGTATCCCCAGAATGGTACCGGGGTCCCCCCAGTAACAAAGTGCTCCCCAGTTAAATGCCTGGTTCCCCAGAACCAGTATAGAGGTTCTGGCGGATACTCCAACCATTTATGAGGTTGCAAGGGTTTTTTTTGAAACCGAAGTCCAGTTTCAAAGGAACAGTGGGACATCAGAGGGGCGCGCGGGACAACGGAGCAGCGGGACATCAGAGGGGCGCGCGGGACAACGGAACAGCGGGACATCGGAGGGGCGCGCGGGACAACGGAACAGCGGGACATCGGAGGGGCGCGCGGGACAACGGAGCAGCGAGACATCGGAGGGGTGCGCGGGACAACGGAGCAGCGGGACAGCAGAGCAGCGGGACATCGGAGGGGCGCGCGGGACAACGGAACAGCGGAACATCGGAGGGGCGCGCGGGACAACGGAACAGCGGGACATCGGAGGGGCGCACGGGACAGCGGGACATCGGAGGGGCGCGAGGGACAACGGAGCAGCGGGACATCGGAGGGGCGCGCGGGACAAC